>NC_092872.1:554422704-554722704 GCF_028372415.1 Notamacropus eugenii
TCAATTTGAAGCCAAGATCTGACACTAGATGGAATGACAGCAAATGATTGATATGATCAGTAAGCCCAAGAGGTCTAATAGGGTCTGCAGTGGTAGGGGGATTATCATCCTCTTCATAGAGCAATTCTATTAGAATGTAAGCTCCTCAGTCTCACAGCCTTCATCCTTTTGCATTTCCTGCCAAGTAAGGACAAGCAGACATCTGGAATGGAAAATTCTATGAAGTATCTATGAGTTCTTTTTCAAAGGTGAAATTAATAACCCTCCCCCGATATAAAAAACAATCAAGAAACTTGTATGTATAGTACAACTAGTATGCTTTGACCTCAGTTTCTCAGAGCTAGGAAGGCTCCATCAGCCTCTGTGTGTTCTAGGATGACTAAATCCAAGGAGTTTTCTCCTTTCAGAAGCATATTTTCAAGGGCAGGTGGTAAGTTGGTTGGTAAACATTTATTAAATGTTTATTACGAGCCAGGAGTGTGTTAGTATAACAGGGGTCTGACATGTGAACAAAACACCATGGAGGGTATCCCCAAAAGTAGAGAGTTTGAGGATCCTGCTTCCAGTAGAGAAGAGTCACGATGAAAAGGAAGAAAGATACTGCAACATGTGAAGACATTCTGTCACTGATTCCAGACAGAGATCAGGGAGAATGAAGACAGAGTAGAATGTATGAAAAAAGTGGATCAGGCTACCTCATTTTTCTGGAGCTTTCTCCCTCTTCTCGCCATAAAACTGAACCAGTTGTTCTGTTGAAATGTCATTTCTAAACCACCCTCCATCCCCCCCTTCACGTTAGCTTTATGGCAAATCCTCTTTGTAAATGTATATTATGGTATACCGTGTATGGCAGTTCCAATATAAAAATAAATTGAATTGTTTTGTTTTCCATTTAGTTCTCTTTCTCTTTTTCTCTTTCTTTCTTTCTTCCTTCCTTCCTTCCTTTCTTTTTTTTTTTCCTATTCTTTTTCTTTTGGAGACAATCAGGGTTAAGTGACTTGTCCAGGGTTCCATAGCTAGTAAGTGCCTGAGTCAAGATTTAACTCAGGTCCTCCTGCCTCCAGGGCGCTATCCACTGAACCACCTAGCAGCCGCTGTTTTCCACTTAGTTCTTTAAAATAAAAGTATGTGAGCCCTAGCAGGCAGAAATTATTTTTTTTCCCTTTGTACATCCATCATCTGATACATAGTAAACATTTAACAAGGTATTGATGGTGCATTGATTGATTCATTCTTTCGTCCTTTCTTGGACATGATCTTCCTATCTGGCACAGGAAGGTAATGGCAACAAGCTGTAAACTGAATTGACAAAAAACTTTAATCTTTGCTAATTTAGTTGTGCGGTCTAGGCATGACTACCATAATTCCTTAAGTGTTCTTTTATTTTGGACAGCTTCTGTATTCTTTGGTTTCCTTATGTCTAATCCTTCAATTGGAGGATTTCCTCAGAAAGTTAAAATGTGTGTGTAGCTTTCTATTACCCCTCATTAGATCTTCTTCTTTTGGCATTTACTCTTATGCACAGAAATGCCAAGACCAATTAAAAACTTGAAGAAATTCAGTGTAATAGGTAAGCCTCAGTTTTCTGGGCATTTGCGTGATTAATGGCCAGCTTTTATGGGAGATGTGAAGTTTACATCCTTTCCAAGACTAATTTTAGTAGATTAAAAAGTGGTTGATTACCTTAAAGTGTCTGTATACTTTAAGAATGAAGAAAACATAATCATTTCCCCTCAGTTCTAATGGTAATAATAATAGTAACAACAGTATAAGTTTAAAACCCAATAATGAGTCCATTAACCAGATCCAGGTTCAAAAAAGGGCTTCTGCAATCTTCAGCTACATCCGAAATTGGGATTGTTGCCCTAATCTCCCAATGCTGAGCAAACCTGAATTATAAGCAAGGTATTTACTCTTCTTCATTGGGACCAAAGTGTACAAATAGGCTCGAGGATTAAAGCAGGTAAAATAAAACTCTATTTTCCTTAGAAAAAAACAGTGTATCTGCAGTCAGAAGTTCTGAGTTACAATCCCACTGTTGATGTGAATATCTTCAAGAAAGTTATGTATCCTACCTTGGCTTTGGTTTCCTCATCTTAAATTGGGGGAGTAGGACTAGATGGCTTCTGATGCGCTTTGTAGTTCTATGATCCTATAATCCTAAAATAACAGGATTTAGAACTCAAAGTAGATTGAAAGATACAGTCCAAACTTTTCATTCTGAGAGAATTTGTCACAGCAGAGAACTAAGGCTCCAAGGAGTCATGCAGTGAATAAAGACTCAAAGTTGGAGTCAATAGGACCTGAGTTTGAATCCTGCCTCAGCTACATTCTTATTGTGTGACTGTGGGCAAGTAACTTAACTTCATTCATTCTCAGTTTCCTCATCTGCAAAATAGAGATAATATTATCACCTACTTCCAGGGTTGTTGGAAAGATCAAATGAGATAATACGTTAAGTACTTCCCAGAACCTTATAGTGCTATATAAATGCTCTAGTTGCTCTAGTGGTCAGTTGTTTCTGTCATGTCTGACCCTTTGTGATCCCATTTGGGGTTTTCTTGGCAAAGATACTAGAGTGGTTTGCATTTCCTTCTCCAGCTCATTTTACAGATGAAGAAACTGAGGCTAACAGAGTTAAATGACTTGCCTACAGTTACATAGCTATTAACTGTCTGAGGCTGAGTTTGAAAGAGTTTTCTGATTCCAAGCCCAGAAATGACCGGTACAACATTACATAGACAGTAAGCCACAGGGGCAAGATTTGAAGCTACATTCTCTGACTTGTCAGTCTTCTTACTTCTGTACTGCTCAGTGATAGACTTGCCTCAGTAGTACTTACAGTATTAGTAGGGTTGGAAATTGAGCCTTGAATTGCTTACTGGAAATTCACTCCTATTTGATGCAACTAATGGATCAATAACTAGAGTACTGGACCTAGAGTTGGGAAGACTTGAGTTCCAATTAACCTCAAACATTCCATATCTGTGTGATCCTGGGAAGTCACTTAAGGTCTATCTGCCTTGCTTTTCTCAACTAGAAAATGGGGATAATAATAGCACCTACCTTGAAGATTTTTTATAAGGATCAAATGAGACAATATAAGTAAAAAAAGCACTTAGATCAGTGCCTGGCACATAGTAGGTGCAATATAAATGTTTATTCCCTGCCTCCCTTGTAGAATGAAAGTCCCAACCTGGGAGGAGGGACTCTTTCACTTCAGTTGTGTCATCCTTAGCACTGAGCAAAATGTCTAACACAGGTCAGACACTTAATAAATGTTGTTGATCGACAGATTGACTCATTAGGGTTTGTTTGTGTATGTGTGTGCACCCACTTGTGCCTATGTATGTGCTTTCAAACCATAAAATAGAGAACTTTGGTTTCTCTTCAGAACAATATCTGGTAGGAATGAGCATGATAACTTGACCAATAAGTGTGTTTCACTTTTTGCCACAGGGCAGAGAACAAGCTCAGAGCCACGTAATAGGAAAAGCTGGGGCAAAGCCTCCTCCTTGGAGAGATATTTATCCTTCATGGAAAACGTCTTCTCATAATGAAATCACAGTCCGTTTCTCTGTTCATTTGTTCTTCTGCTCCCACCTCCCCTCCCCCACCTCATGGAATCCTTCTCTTTCCTTAAGGCACAACTCAAACACCACATGAAGCCTTTCCTTCCTCCCCCACCCCCCATCCTCACTTCACCCAGTGCCTTCCCTCCCAAACTACTGTGTGTTTAGCTTCTTTGTATTTGTGGCATATATGTTTTATCTCTCCTTTACTTTTACATGGGCTTGTGATCCTCCCCATTAGAATGTAAACTCCTTCAGGGCAGTGACTGCTCAATTTCTGGTCTATACTTAGCAAGGTGCCTGGCACAGAGTATCAAAAACGTTTTTTTGATTGACTGATGTTTTTGTTCCTGCAAGAGTGCAGAGACATCTTTACCCCTCTTTCTTCTTCTGTCTTTTCCCTCTTAAGATAAGAATGAATATCTGAGGTTAATCCTGGAGATTGTCACATCATTATAAGAGCAGCATGACTACAGCTGTTGCTGTCATCCAGAAAACAAGCCATATATTCTTCGCTTTCTCCTTCCCTCTTTCTAAACCCATTTCTTCAAAGATCTTGAAAGAGCCTTTGCATAGAAAAAGGGGAAGTAACCATACCAAATAGTGGAGAACATGTAGATGCCTTGGGCAAAATTCTATAGTATGAAATTCATATATTTTTAATTTAATCACCATAAGGTAGATAATACTCAAGGCATGGATGTGGAAAAGTGCAGGTCTTGTATTAAGTATATATAAAAGATCATAGAATAGGGTTGGAAGATGAGGGGTGACTAGGATTCTTATCTTGTCCTGAAAAAAAAATGGTGTCTGGAGACTAAAGGATGTTCTAGGCAAGTCACAGGCTTCCCTCCCCTTTTTTCTGCTTTTGCCCCTTCTTATTTATGTCTCATACCTTAGAGCCATCCTCCCATCCCATAAGAAGTAGAATTCCCCCCTTTTCCAAATAAAGCTACAATCTGTGCCTGAGGTTTTTAGTGGTTTCATGAAAAGAGTATGTAGGCAATTTAGAGTCAGAGTGCTTGTTTATATCACAATGGAAAAAGGCAAGCAAAAATGAGTAAGGTTAAGCTATACTAACCTGCTTGCTATTTTTTTGCACAGGACACTCCATCTCCTGAGTCTGTGTCTTTGTACTCACTGACCCCTATGCCTGGAATGCTGTGAATCCTCACATTGGCCTCCTGGATTCCCTGGCTTGCTTTAAGAACCAGCTGAAACCCCAGATTCTTCAGGAGACCTTTTCTGGGCAATCTCCAATTTTTCCCTCTTTCCTCTTCCTTCCCCCTCTCCATTCCTTGTTAGTGTTGGTCAGAGTTCACCAGTCACCCATATTATCTATATACATGTCCGTATCCATATCTATGTCTCTATATGCATATGTACCTAGAAGGTATTCAATTAATTTCTCAAGTAGTTCTCAAGTATTCTCTATAGTACTTACCACAGTGCCTTGCATTTTTATTAATATCTTTTGTTTAATATCTTTTCTCACAGTTTCCCTCTCTATTTCCCCCCAACACAGAAAATCATTCCATATAATAAATCTTATTTTGAAAAACAAACAAAAAAACTTTGAAAACATGCAATGTAAAACATCTGCGAATCTCCCACCTCTACAATGGAGTGGAATTGAAGTGTCTTTTCTTATCTGTTTTTTGAGCCATACTAATTCTTTGTAATTTGTCAACTTGTACTTTTGATTTTTTGTAGTTATTTTTCCAATTACATTATTACAGTCATTCTATATACTGTTTTCTTGCCTATGCTTGCTTCACTCAGCTTTAGTTCATGCATAGATGCATCTCTCTATTCATCACATTTGCAGTTTCTTACAGCTTAGCAATATTCTGTTATATTCACGCACCACAATTAAAAAGTGCTAGAGGAGCCGCTAGGTGGCCCAGTGAATAGAGCATAGGCTCTGGAGTCAGGAGGACCAGAGTTCAAATCCAAGCTCAGACACTTGATACTTACTAGCTGTGTGACCTTGGGTAAATCACTTAACCCAATTGCCTTGCCTTCCCTTCTCCAAAAGAAATGATAAAAAAAAAGTTGCTTGAAAAACCTGGAAAGAAGTCTCAGAGAATTGTGGTTTCAGACCAATAACTCGTAACACACTCCACAATATATTTTCAATGAAATATGACCTTAATATCAAAATCATGATACGAAAAAAATTGGAAGAAAAACAAATTGTGAACCTCTCACAGTTGTGGGTAGGCAATGCATTCTTAAGCAAAAGAGGGAAAGAGACAATTACAAAAAATGTAATCGATAACTTTGATTCCATGGAACTGAAAACTTTTAGCACAGGTAAAATTTCTGCACCTTAGATAAGAAGATAAGGAGAAAATTATATTACATTTTTCAGATATCCCAATTATACAAATAATTAATACACGTGTGTATACATATGCACATGTATGCATAAAGCTAAAAGTCATACCTCAATAAATAAGTAGTCACATAGTGACAAAGAGTTCTCAAAAGAACAGTCTACTAACAACCACTTGAAAGAATGTTCCAAATCACGGATAATAAAAGAAATAGAAATCAAACAGCCCTTAGGTTTTACCTTTGTTGTTGTTTACTTGTGTCCAAATCTTCCTGACCCCATGGACTATGTATCGCCCATCAATATCTTACATGAGTTTTTATTTTGTTTGTTTGTTTGATTGGTTTGTTGTCGTTGTGTTCTTTTTTTGTTTGTTTTGGCAAATGATACTGGAGTGGTTTGTCATTTATGTCTGTGGGGGATTAAGGCAAACGAACAGAAGACAAGGGAATTGACCAGGGTTACACAGCTACTAGGTGTCTGAGGCTAAATTTGAACCACGTCTTCCTGACTCCTCTATACACTGAGCCATTTAGCTGCCTCCTAAAACAACCCAGAGGTTTTATCTTACACCTTGTAAATTGTCAAAGCTGACAAAAGATGGAAATCATCAATGTTGGAGAAGTTGCAGGAAGATAGACATACTAGTGTATTGTTGGTCTTGCTATTAATCAATATAACCATTTTGGAAAGCAATTTGGAATTAAGCAAAGAAATTGACTGAAATGCCCATACCCTGCCCTTTGGCCCAGAGATTCCATTACTAAGTCTATACCATAAAGAGGCCATTGATAAAAACGATATCTCCATTTACACTAAATTATTTATAGCAACACCATAGCAAAGAAAAAGTTAATAAATGCTTATTGATCTACCGACTGACGCAAAGAAAAGATGGGATTGGTATATTTTTTTTGCATATGTATATGATTGCTTCAAGGTTTAAAAACTGGAACAACAAAGGTGACATGCAATTTAAAAATATGTTTAAGGTAAGCATCCCTAAGTTCTGTGATATGGCTTCAGGACTTTGTTCATTTAATAATAATAATAATAATAATAATAATAATAATAATAATAATAATAATAATAATTTGACTTATTGCATAATCCATTGCTATAGAGAATTACTACCTCTATGAAGGTCACCTTGCTATACCAAAGTAACTCGTTACATAGATACAGACAAAGAAGAAAGAGTAAGGTAGGCAATGGTATAGTTTACATATAATTTATGTAATCCTTAAAAAGAAAAAAAAACTTTTAAAATCTTCCAATTGAATACTTCTTGCCTTTTTTAATTGTCAGATCCATAAGAATTTTTTTCCTTCCCCAACAAAGCTCCCCAACATAGATGTGAATATAGACTTTTTACAGTCTCCTGGGGCTTCAAAGAGATTGGTTCCAATGCTACTTTAATTATAGACTGATTTAAGATCAGTTCAAATAAAAATACTCGTATCAAAAATAAAATAAACCAACATGAAAAATTTCCATAATCAAAATAAGAATATCAAAATTATCCTGAGAATTCAATTCATAAACTTTATAAGAACTAGAAAATTATTAGATTTTAATAGATGTTGCTATATCAGACTTAATATCTAAACTCAATGGACTGAAAAGCTTTTAAAATATAGAGACCTAATAGAAGGGATCAAAATCATGGAGGAACAGGATGAAGTACATGTTGTCCTTGCTGTTCTATCTGTCCCAAGTAAGCTTTCAGTGAGCCCATAGAAGACGTGCTTACACACTAAGATTTTTCTTTGAAAACAAGTACTGATTATTATGAATAATGAATCCTATGAAATGGCCATGTAATTTGAATTTGCTTTGTGAATTTCCATTGGGCTGATTCCACTTACCATATTTTATATAACTATAACTTCAGACAGTGCAAATTTGTATATATGCAACCACTTCATGGGATTTACTATAATAGTACACAGAACATTAAATATAAAAGAATAATAACAGGATAGCAACTCATCCCATACCCATTTCTACCCAAACTCCATTGACCAAAATGACAAAAACTATTTTGATGATGATGATGATGATGATAGGTTATCTCTCCCAAAGAGAATCAAGTATGTCATCCAAGTTAAAGAGAGAATTGGATTTAAGCATCTTTATTAATCACTTGATATTCATAGATCACATTAAGGTATATAGTTCCACCCAAAACATACTTAGTAGGTTGCTTATCTTGTGAAATATCTCATGATATTAAAATATATCATTTGGGCTTGATAAGTAATATTTTTTTATGTATACGAAGAAAATATAGTAATTAAAGGTTTCAATTTTCAATCCAGAGTTCAAACTGAACCAACACAAGAAGATGATTTTTAGTAATAGTTTGATACCCTCCAGGCTAGGCCCATTGAGTCTAAAAGAAAAGGCTATGTTCAGAGACATACTGGCATCCTGAAATCAAGGCTCAATGAGAGTAACACGGTCAAGTCAATGAACACATATTAATACTAGCCTTGATCCACACTATTTTGAAACTGTAAAATGGATTTATGTAATAATAGATTTGGAAAATATCCCAACAATATCTAACAATATTAATGAAACACATAAGCCATCACCCGAAGGGAGGCATAGAAAGATAAAAGCTCCCTCATGAAAAAAAATGGAAAATATTGATAAACGTTTTTAGACTATATGATAAACAGGGTAAATAACAACAACAGGGATATTTTGTCAGCAAACAGATTTCACTCAGCTCAGCAGTAATAGGCACATGCCCCTGGATTTGTTGATGATAAGTGAAAGTGATAAAATTGCTAAGATCTGAGAAAGGCAATTACAATGCTGTTCTGAGTGAAATCAACTTGAACTCACCCAACAATATGTCAACAAAGAAGCATCAAACAAATGACTGTCATGTATATTTGTTTATAGAAATGGAAAGGTTTATAATAATAACCTGATCCAAAGTCAGGTCATTGCCACACCACCACTGATTTTTGAGGAACTCAGACTTATCAATCTATAAATATTGTGCAAAGAAATAGTAAAAGCTATACGACACATCATTCTAAAAATGTAATAGTCACTGAAAGACTCTCAAGACAAAATCTGATAGTTAGAATTATACATCACCAGTTCTTATACATCAGAAATTTTTTGCCTTTCAGATCTCAAAATATCAACGAGAATTTAGTCAATAAAATGTATTCAAACCAGAGCATTCTCAGAGACAAAAACTATTGCCCACAACTAACACTGATCTCTATGAATTTAAGATGTTCCCATAGGGATAGAAACAATGATTTCACTGGAAGAGCAAATCTTGGAACTTCCATAGCCAATGCAATCAGTACATTTTCTCTAATTTATTATCTTAGAGAGTTACTTAAAACATTTTGAGGTTAAATGACTTCCCTAGGGCCACAAAATGAGTATATGCCAAATGCAGGGTTTGAATCCCCTATCTTCTTGGCTTTCCAGGAGCTTGCCTTTCATCACCATAGTAAACTCTACTAATCTAGAGGTTATGTGGAATGAAAAGCTTTCAAATTATGAGATCTTGTGGGAGAAATCAAAACCATGTCAGAACAGTTCAGTCATCATTTTTACTACTAGATTTGTCCTGAAAATGCAGTCAGTGAGTCTACAGGAGATGATTTTTTTGTATTTAATTGCAAAAAGCAATTAATCTACCCATTCATGCAATAGACCATAGAATATTAAGGATCCATGTCCATCTCTAGGTTTTGGAAGACATTCCTGGATCATTCACATCCAGAGATCATGCGCTCTTGGAATGTTTCCTTCAAGATCAAGAATCAAAAATTCAGACCTCCAAATCTGGGCTGGCATTGAACCTGTCTTCCCCTAAAATCAGAGTCAACTGTTCTAGGGAAGCTCTACCTAAAGACCCTGCTCTTGGATTTGGGAAGTGTTCCTTGTTGGAATGGAGGATGGGTGGCAGTCATTCCAGGGAGTTCTTTCTGTCCACTCCTTTGGGCCCAGCAACCCCAGGAACCAGATCTCCTAACTCTGAGCTTTGCGGTTATACATTTCTCACACACACACACACACACACACACACACACACACACACACACATATACTAAACAAAAAAGGACTTCAGGGATTTAAAAAAAAAAAGCTTGCATTATCTACTTCACAGACTATAAACAGTTGAGCTGCCACTAATCATACAGGAAGCAGGATGGATTGAGATCTTTTTTTGCGCTAAGCAGTTGCAGAAAGGAAAATGTTTCAGGAGAATATCACTCACCCTAACCTGCTCCATTCAAATGGTTCCAAGTAACTGGGGAGGTGCTAATCAAACAGTAAGCCAGAATCCTCCCACATGCCAACTAGAGTGCTACCACCCAGCACTGAATAAGAACCGGATTCCTGTCATCTGTGGGCAACTGTTTTACTAAGTAAATGGAAGGCTGCAGGAACTGCCCGCAATGTGTTCCCTCATTCATGTATTCAACAAGCATTTATTGACCATCTGCTGCCAAGGACTAGTCCCTGTCAGGAATACAAAAGGAGCAAAAGCCCAGCTTCTTGCCTCAAAGAACTTATCATCAACCACAAACTTCCCTATCAAAATAATGTGGAATGGAATGATCAGCTATGCCTAGTTTTTAACCAAATAAATTCACAGCTTGCCTTTGTAAACAAAACCGTCAAAGGCTTCAGATTTGTCTCTGCGCACATGTCAGGTGCGAGGAAGCTGTGGGGCTCAGAGGAGGAGACAGAAGCAGGTGTGCTCGTGTGCTGAATGTGTTCCTCATCTCCCCTCCCTGCCACCCCTCCTTATTTGGCTGAAGGGAGAAGCTGGAAAGGGGATCTTGTGATTGGGATTCTGGGGAGGGGATGGAGAGGTAGCAGGAAGTAGCCTCAGGCATTGTGGTGGTTGCAAAGAATTCTGGTGCTTGAAGTATGGAAGGGAAGGCAGCAGGCAAATGGAGGGTCTGGGAGCCCACTGGGGCGCCCTTTGATGATTCCATCTTGTTGATTGTATCTTCCTTACTTCTCTCCTCTCAAAACTGCCAACACCTTGGTGAAAGCCTTCATCACCTCATGCCTGAACTACTGTAATGGCCTGCTGACTGGTCCCCCTGCTGAAAGAAATCCTAGAAGGGAACCGTCTAATCCAACCATGTAATTGTCAGGATCAGGGACTTGAGGTCTAAATCATTTTAGTGACCTGTTCAGAGTATTTCAGGTAGGTGGATGTGTTTCAAACTCAGATACTCATCCCCACACCAGGATTCTTTCCACTATACCATGGCACATTTGTGCCATGGAGTTTTGTAAGTCTAGTCATATCTTTCAATGTATCAGACTTTTCTGCTTAAAGGAATGATCATATGGATGCTTTTGGGGAAAAAAATGAAGAATCATTTCCCAGTGAAAATAACTGCCCTCATTGATCTGCTTTGTGAATCAAAGTTTTTCATTTGTTTAAGTTGAGATTTTCTTAGGGCACACAAGTGTCTATCAAGCAGTGGTGTGGTGCGATTCCAATGAGATAATAAATAGGTTTTTTTTTGTTTTTTTGCAAACCTTAAAGTGCTACATAAATGCCAGTTATTTTTATCACCTCACAGTTAGTAGGAATGGGTGGCCCAAAGATGACATCATCTCCCGAGCCTTCTATGACATTCCTGCTGAATTCAAGCAATATTTAAAGAACTAGCAAATATTTAACAACCAGACTAGGAGATGGGAGGAACAATGTACGCCCATACACTTTTAAATTGAATCTACATTATTCTTAACACTAAAGTTTAGATAATCAAAAAAACAATAAATCAAGCCCTGATTTATAGTGACTGCTGATTTCTAAGCTGTAAATGCTAACACTGAAAAATCAATAATGGCTTACAGGTGGGTCAGAGCTGGCTCCAGCACATCCCTGCTATCAAACAATATCCACAGACTTTAGCAACAACTCTACCTCTAGTTTTATTGTGCTTTAAAAAGAAAACTCCACACTTTATTTTCGTATAATATGCTTTCTGCCCTATTCTTTGAGGTGCACCTTCCACAATATTGTATGTGCAGTGTGCAGAGTGGTCTGCGCAATGGTTAAGTCTAAACCTCCTGGAAGATAAGTTCGCTGATTTGCTTAGGGCATTTCACATTAACATGCTGCTCCAATGGCATTGTCTTCTGGTGAGCTGTTCCATAGGCCATGATTTTCACTGCATATATACTTTCCTATGGGGTATCCTGTCATGACCTACAAAAGGTCAGTTACCACCTCAAATGGCAACCAGTTTGTTCATCCTCTGAAAACTGTGCCATGAAGATGGATAATATTTCTACCGGGATTCATGGCAATTTGAGATAAGAAACAGTATGATCTATGGTCTGAGGTTGTGGTATTGTAGAATCTATGGACCTGGGTTCAACAACTACATCTTTTCTTGTTATATACAACTGTTGTTGTCAGGAACAAATCAGTCACTTCTTAGGTCTTCAGTTTCCTCATTGCAAAAATGGGGATGATAATGACTACTTCTCTACATCCCTCCTAGGGTTATTGTGAGGAAAGTGTGTTGTCAACTTGTTTTTTAATCAGATGTGATTTCATTGCTATATGGATTCTGCGCTGAAAAAACTCCTACCAAGGCAGATCAACAACTGCTCTACAACAGAGAGCTGCTCACCATACTGAGGAGTTAAATATCTTGTCCAAGGCCACACAGTCATAGGCTTGTAGATGTAGACATGGCTGGGACCTCCGAGACTATGTAGCCTGACCTGCTGATTTTAGAGGTGAAGTCAAGTGACTTTCCAAAAGTTATACTGTAGATAGTACCATGGCTAGGACTTGAACCCAATTCCTCTGATACCATACCTAATAATTAATGTTTGAACTCAGGTATTTCTGACTCCAAGAAGAATTCTCTATCTATTACTTCCATCACCACCACCTTACGTGTGAGTAATTATTCCTGAAACTGATGTACATCTATTCTTTGCTCATGGCTTACTTTTCTATTGAGTTACACAATAATTCATGAGCAAAGTTTCTATAGAAAAATAGCTCTAAAATATTATTAAAACATGTAAACTCTTAAAATTGCAGTAAGTCACTTAAAATTATATATTTAACTGACATGCCAACAATTTTGTGATAAAGCATTACTGCTCAATAAGCCAATTACAAAGTACCCTTTCCTCCAGTTTTTTTTTTGAAGAATGGAAAGATTATTGGACTTAAGAATTCAAGTAATTTGGTTCAAATCCTACCTGTTTTGAGTCCTTGGTTCAATCACAGTCTTTTTAGGTCTCACTTGGATGAAATTACCAATGAATCTATGAGGTATTTGGATAAAATCATCTGTGAACTACTCTAAACTTGCCTTTCTCAGTCTGGAGAAAAAAAAGCTAACAACTGGGGAGTATTCAAAGAAAGTGAGAGCCTATGTTGAAAAGGATTACAGTATTGAGGTTGAAAGTCCCATTATCCTATTTGTTTCACGTGTTTAATGCCTGGTGAGACTTGAAGTATGGACAGCTGGATTCCTCCTCCAGGTGTGTTGCTTCAGAAATTGTTTACATCTTTCTTCCCTTCCTGATACTGCCAGAGTCAGCTGCAGCAAAGCTAACAAATTCAGGCTGCATTTTTCCCTCAGTGAACTGGAATGACCCCCACTGTTCACTCTGACACTATCCTAACTTAGATAACCTATAGATAACCTGCTGGGTAGAGAATATCTAAATTCCCAGATGTCAGGGGACAGGCTAAGATTGATATTTTAAGGATCTCAGGTATATCCTTAATCCCAGTTACCCCCTTAATAGACAGTCTCCATGAGCTGCTATGCTGGGCTGTTCCCTCATGCTGTAGCCAACTTGGTGGCCAACCTGTTCAAACTGAGCTGGGACCTTCCTCAGTCCAGTGACATAATGTCCATTACCAAGAATGTGTTTCAAAGTCCTTCAGCTTGTTAGGACTTATCATTCCAGCTTGTACTTCTCTGACAGTAGCATATGGGAAGCCTGTGTCACCTTCACAGTTTAATGAGATGTCAGAATAAGATATTCTGTGCAAGGTCAGGGGCTTAATGACTTATTTTTTTCCAGTCAGACACAGGAGATGTTGGGTATAAGGAGATATTTCAACTGACTTTTAATTTTTAAATAGTTTTATTTATTTGACAAAAGAAGATCATATCACATTGAACTAAGCAGGGGAAGACCTCAATTCTAATACCAGCTGTTCTACTTTATACGTCCTCTGATCTCAGGAAAGTAACTCTCTGAGGTTCAGTGGTGTCAGCTATAAAGTAACACAATAATAATAAAAGCTCCCACTTATATATCGCTCTAAGATTTGCAAAGTACTTGAAGCATTTCATACAATTTTATTCTCACAGTGATGTGCTATTGTAATCTACATTCTTATAAATGGGAATACTAGACATGAGAAATGTTAAGTGACCTACTTAGGGTCACACAGCCAGTATTTGAGGTGAGATTCAAGCTCAGGTCTTAATTTCAATTCCACTACTCTATCTATTATCATATGCTATCTCTGTAGATTAGAAGCTACATGAGGGTAACAACCATGCCAGGTAACTGAACTGCACCCATTTGGAATTGTCTTGGGAAGACTCTAAAGATCACCTGGCTGGATAAGATGCCAAACGCTGAGGTCCTTTCTCAAACTAAACTGCCAAACATTAAAACTCTGCTTCAGAGAGAGCAACTCAGATGGACCGGTCATGTTGTTTGAGGGTAAAACATGAGCTTGCCAAAAAGACTATTTTATGGAGAACTCCACAAAACAAACATTCATATGGTAGTCAGAAGAAGAGATACAAGGACATTCTCCAGGTTTCTCTTAAGAACTTTGAAAGTGATTGGGTAACATGGGAGATGGTGGCAAAGGACTGTTCAACATGGCATCCCCACATGAGAGAAGGTACTGTGTTCTATGAGCAAAGCAGAATTGAAGTAGCTCAAAAGAAACATGAGATGTGCAAATTTAGAGAATCTGCCCCAAATGTTCATATCTGCTGTTTGTGCCCAACCTGTGGTAGAACTTTCCAAGCTCACATTGGTCTGATCAACTACAATACTGTAATTTGACTCTAGCATAGTGATGTAATTTTGATCCTCTTCAAGAAGGCACACAAGCAGGAAGGTGCTTTTCATTTAGTGAATGGTTATTGAATAAACAAAATTTTCTGCTACACCGAATTGTGAAAATAAAAGCATGTAATAAATGTGAAAATGCTTTGTAAATTGTGCCATATGAGCATGAGGGATTATTATTGATCAATGTCTACCAATTATGAGGTGAACTATTCATCAAAGGACTTCTTAGTTGTCCTCCATCTTTCTCAGTTAAGTCATAGAGTTTGTAAAGATTTGAGAAAAAGGACTATAAGAAGGTATTTTCACTCATCTTAACAAACATTACATAAGTTCTTATTTTATAAAATTCCCTAGGCCATGTACTAAGGCAGACAGGAAAGTAAATAACATTTTTTTTTTCCTTCAAGGACCTTAAACCTAGCAATATAGATAAAACACACACACACACACAACTATAAAACTAGATGTTGTGAAAACATGAGAGGAAAGAAATGGTGTTTTGGGAATTCCGGGAACAGAAAGATTGTTTTCAATTTGGGAGAATAAAGAATGGGTTCTTTCAGGAGGTGGTATTTGAAATGAGCATTGGAAGACAGCAAGAACTTCAACCAGCTATGAGCAGAAGGGTGGGACAATCCAGATGTAGGGAAGATAAGTTTACAAAGGCACAGGGATAAGAAAGAATATAATGATAAAACAGTGAACACTGATAAAACAGTATGACTAGAATATAGAGTACTTATAGTGGAGTAGAGTGAGTAAGTAGTCTTGCAAAGTTAACTTTTGAGGCAGATTGTGGAGGATACTACCCTAAAGAGTTTATATGTTATGTGGTAGGCTATGGGAAGACCTGGGCAACTAGATGGCACAGTAGATAGAGTGCCAGATAGAGATAGAGTTTAGAAGATTCCTTTTCTGGAGTTCAAATCCAGCCTTAGACACTTATTAATTGTGTGGCCCTGGGCAAGTCACTTCATTCTTTTTACCTCAGTTTCCTCATTTGTAAAATTAACTGCCAAAATGGCAAACTGCTCCAATATCTTTGCCAAGAAAACCTCAAATAGTGTCATGAAAAATTGGATACAATTGAAAAATGATTGAACATAAAGCCATTGAAGGCGCTGAAGCAGGAAATTAATATTATCTCAGCAGTTCATTATTTAAGATTACTAGGTATTACTGTGTAGAATAGGTTAGGGTCTTTGAACTTTTAAAAAACATTTTGCTGAGTGACTTTTTATATATTTTCCATTGCAATCCCCACATATTTTATTTTCTACATTGAAAATCATTGTTCTGAGAAGGGACCAATAGGTATATCTAGACTGTCAAAGAAAAGTTAGGAACACTGTGAACTAGAGTACAGAAGAAGATTTAACTCTGGAAGAAAGCATAGAAATCACATAGTCAAACTTTTTATTATACCTATGAGGAAACAGGTACTAAGAAGGGAAATGATTTGCTCAAATTCACATTAGAACCACCTAGGATTTGAATCCAGGTCCTATGCTTACAAATCCAGTATTCTATCTACTGTGCTATAAGGGATTTACCCAATGAGTTTCATCAAACCCTGAGTTAGGGTCTTTACCGACAATCTCTCCATCCTCCAACTTCAACTCCAAAGGTTGAAAAGGGTACTTGGTAGATATTGTTGCCAGGCCTAGAGGCCTGAGGGCTACCCGAGTCTTACCTTACCTATCACAGGTCTTTGGCTGGCCAAACTGGATAAACGTATGAGAGAAGAGGCTTTCCAGAGTCGAACAAGGGTTAGGCTTTATTCAGGGTCCTGGTTACATGTGCAGGGGGAACTCTTCCTTAGGAGAGAGAGAGAAATCTCCCAAGGAGGCAAAGATCTTACAGTAAGAGAATGAAAGCAGAAGTGGAAGTGGAGAGAGAGGAGGGAGGGAAGAGCGAAGAGAGGAAAAGGGGCCTTCTGTCCTGTAAGGGCCCCTCAGCGCTAAGAGCGCCTTCGGGCTTTCCTGACCCTACTTAAGCTCTCCTGCCGCATAGTTTGCACCTGAATACCGTGCCTGTTAGATAACAATAGGTGTGCCCAGATCCGGGCCAGTGTCGAGGGCAGGGATGCTCTCTCCCATCACGTTCTCACGGGAAGAGGCGGAAATACATGAGATCTCACTCCTCAATTCCCTGCTGTTTCCTGGGGGGCCTCATGAGAACTCTAAGGTTTAGAAGTTCTCACCTTTACCCACCCAAGACTGTCCACATGGAACTGAGCTTACACCCTCAACATATTGTTACCTTCATCCTCACACATCACATTCAACAATAATGGTAACAAGGAAAATCAATCTCATTTTACAGATGGGAGAAACTGGAGCTGCAATCTTTCCCCTTGACTGTGCTGACTCATCAGCACTGTTTAATGGTTCCGTCTCTCACTCCCCTCTCACCTCCTCTCCCCTTCTATTTTATCACAGATAGGTAGGAAAGAAGAGGCAGAAGAAGAAGAGAGAGAGTTTTTAAAAGGAAAGAAAAAAGGAGATAAAGAGGGGAGAAAAGGAAAGATTGTAGAGGAAGGGAGAAACAAAAAAAAGGTAGAATAGGAAAATGGGAGGAGAGAAAGAAAAATAGAAAATATTGGAGGATGGGAGAAAAGGATGCAAGAGAAAATGAGAGAAGAAAGAGAAGGATAAGAATAAGAGAAAGTTGAGGATTTTTAACAGGAAAAGGAGAAGAAAGGAGACAAAAAATAGAAAAAAAGGCGTAAGGGGCAGGGAAGGAGAAAATGTTAATAGAGATCTGGTTACTTTTCTCCTATTGCCCAGTCCCAAAGAAAACTTATCCTCTTATAAAGGGTTCTTCTAAAAATTATAGAGGTTCTTGAATCACAAAATCTGAGTAAACTAGATGGGGAGCTGTTTCCCCCTCCCTTTTGTGAATTTCCCTTGCCAGGCACCATCAAACTGCAGGTGGATATTATCCAAGCTCCTGGTCAAGACATCAAATCCTCATTAAGCCTGGGTGTAATGGACTAAATCACCAATAATGGTGACATTATTATCCTTCTTTAAATAGGAAGGCGAATAAGCATAGAAGCTATCTATAGAAATCTTGTTCTCCCTTGGAAAAACCAAAGTGAGGATCAGTTCTATGGATTTTGATTGTGCCACGTGTGTGGCATGTCTGACTTTTCATCTATCACCACATCTTGACCTCAGAATGACCTCAGAAGTATGGGCATCCTCCTTCTATTTGACAGATGAAGAAACTAAGAGAGGATAAATAAATTGCCTAAATTCTCAGAAGTTGCTTGGATAATCAAATCTCCTGACTTCCAGGCAATTTTCTGACCACTAGACAATGCTGTCCCAGGTTCATATGCCTTCCTCAATGCTTCAAAGATCTGGGATTTCATCATATGGGTACTACCTCCACCAATACAGGTGGCATTCCTTATAATAATACTAATTGCTGAAACTTCCTTCCTTCTTTACAAATGTTTTATGGGTGGGATGTAGATGTGAATACTGCATATACTATTGAATTGAGCAAATATTTCTATTAGTTTTATCCTCTTTATTTTTTATTTCTTGTTAAAAAAGACAAAAAAAGGATGCTCCCTGAATGAAGGAGGGAGAGTCATAGTTTATATTCAGATGATGATGATAATAGAAAAATATTTTATCAATTAATTAAAAAAGAAACAAATAAGTAAAGCCTAATAGATAATATACATTTCTGTAGCTTTTTAAGGTTTGTAAAGATCAAATATTTTTCTATCATCAATCCTTTGATCTAACTATAGGTCAGGTATTATTATTGTCATTTTATAGACGAGAGAATTGAACACCAGAGGAAAAAATACTTTGCCCTAGATCACACAGCTAGTAAATGTGTGACTTGAGATGAACCTGGTGTCTTCTCTTGACGAAAAAAAAAATCGTCTTGTAGCTGCACTTCTGCTGCTGATCCTCTGTAAGACCCTCTGACTAGATTACTCTTTGTTTAACACATAGAAAATCTCATGGTCCAAAGAAGAAGTCATTCCAGATTGGGAAGACCTGTTGGATCTTGGGTTTTGATGGTGTAGCCCACCAGGACTCACTTCCATACGATGAGGAATTATCAGAGGAGGATTTTTACATGTTTCATATATAAAGAAAATAGCCTGGCCCAGAATTAATTAGAAGGAACTGGGGTTGGACTGCATTTGAAAAACTGTACAGCACTTTTAATGATTCTAAGCTGCTCATTGATATGAAGGGTCATCTTTTTTTTTTTAATATCAATATTCTTCCAATGAAATGGCACTAAAGAGAACAAAACAAGAGGAGCAGCTGGATTAGACCAAGTATAAATACAGGACATCTGTACTGGAGAAAGATAACAAAATATATGTGGGTGTTGAAGAATCAATTCATAAGGTGTTTGAAGGAAAGGGGAAGGTACCAAGTTGTCAGGGGAAAAATTTCAATCATTATTAATACTGAAATTTAAAATGTAATGAAAAGGGGAACATAGAGCACACCAGCTACTACCAACTTACATATGTATTTCCTCATTAAGTTACCATTTTATGAGAATTACACATACATACATATATATATATATATAGATACAGATATAGATTTAATTCTCACAAAAAGTTAAATTACATATATGAATATAATATATGTTACCTTATGTATATGTGTATATATATACATTTATATTCATACACATATACATACATACATATGAACAGAGAGAGAGAGAGAGAGAATGAGAATGAGAATCCTCAGTTAGGGCTGCTCAGTGGTACAGGGGATAGAGCACTGGGCCTGGAGTCAAAAAAATGCACATTGCTGAGCTCAAATCTGACCTCAGACCCTTATTAGCTGTGTGACCCTGGGTAGGTCACTTAACCCTGCTTGTCTTAGTTTCCTCATCTATAAAATGAATCAGAGAAGGAAATAGCAAACCATTTCTATATCTTTTCCAAGAAAACCCCAGATAGGGTCAGGAAGAAGCAGACACAACTGAAAGTGACTGAACAACAATAACAAATTCTCAATGAGAAGATCAGGAAAGGACAGTTAGATTTTTGCAACCAATAATCCATAGAAGACTATATCTTTAAAATAATAAAATTGACAAAGATGTAGAGAATAAAAGATCTCATTTTTTTTGCTAATTATCTTCTTTAAAACACTTAATTCAATAAGGTAAAATGCTGCTTTAAAAGATGTCTTTCAGCAAGGTACCTTCTCTCAATAAAACAAGATCAATCAAGTTTCCGCCATCAGAGAACCTTGTTCAAGGATGCTTCAATTATTAAGGTCAGGTAAGGCATAAGGCAGGGAGACATATGTTCATCAAATATACTCATCATCTAAAACCATGAAAATATGACAGAATCCCAGTTGGAGTGTCATTTGCTATAGATAGCAAGATCCTCCAAGAGTTGTTTGCAGATGACATCATGTGGTTGCATCAAACAAAGATCATTGAAGAGATTTTTTTCAAAAGATCTCGACTCATTCAAAAGAATTAGGCAGAAATATAAACAGGAGAAAAATCAAATGAATGAAGGATTCCTATTCAAATTGTGATATGCAGTTAGATGAACAACATATAGAGCCTACATGTCACTGTATTTATCTTGGATAGACAATGTAAATGGGCAATGGGATAGTTATGCCTAGATTTAAATGAGAAAAGAGTGTGCTGAGTTGCTTCAAAGTAATTGAAAATTCCCTTTAGTGATTCTAAAATTCTCCTTGAATCAAAGGCCCACTTATTTAATAACAATATTGTACCAGAGCTGTTTTTGCTTTACTGTAAATCATGGAAAACTATAGGTTTTGAAGCAATAACAATGAACATCATGGAGAGGTTTAATGAATCTGAGCAAACTGCCCATGAAATCTAAGGACCTTTAAAGAAGAAGAACGAATGATTCATTCAGGAATTTGAAAGAAAAAAGTGTATGACAAAAGAAATGTAAACTGGCCCTGTGGCAAGAGTAAGAGGTAAACAGCAGACAGCCTGTGTGTTCCACTAACATCCTCAAAATGTCAAGAGAAAAGAAGGAAGACCACACTGAATTTGAAGACAGTATAGATAAAGTTCTACAAGATAGATAGACATGGAAAGGTTGACATCTTAATTACTAGAAGGAAATAATCTACATCAATGAGATAATATTTTTGAGTATTTTTTTCTCCTAGTGATACCATATGACTTTAAATCATATGACCAGAAGAACCACAGTTGTAAGTGATCCAAAGGGCAATGAAAGGTTAGTAGTAAGCATGAAAAGGCTACAAATACTACCAATGATGACTTGCATGAAGGAAGTGTTAGGAAAGACATTGTCATGAGCATATGTTACTCTAAAACTATGGAAGCTGGTCACGGAGCAAGAGTGAGGTGATAAGTGATGAATAGCTCATGTGTTCTACCTGTCAAATATAAAAGGACCAACGGAAGCCCTCCAGAACAATAGGCAGGTCCTATGTGTAGGATTTGTGAAAGGAAATAGGAGAAGATGAGAGAACATGAAAGGATTGTGATCAGTAGAGGTAAAGGGAAAGAAAGAATTCACAGAACCATAATATCATATAGTAAGGTCTCTTTGATGCCATATAGTCCATCTATAGATGAAGAGACTGAGGTTCAGAGAAATTAAATAGTCTAAAGTAGGACTTGAAATAAGGTCCTCTAATGCCAAGTCTCACATTTTTTTCTACTACATCTGATGGACAGAATCATAGATTTAGAGATGGAAGAGAATTTTGAGACCATCTAGTTAAACCTCTCATTTGATAGATGAGAAAACTGAATCATGGAGAAGTGAAGTTCAAGGCCACACATGGAATAAGAAGGGGTACTGGTGTTCAAACCCACAAACTGTGGCTAGAAATTCTTCACTGGTTGAATATTGAAATAAAGACAGACAAAAAACAAGCCTTCAGAACATGTTCTGAATTTCATGTTAAAATCCTGGTTTGTTCTAAAAAGCGTCACCCATGAGGTAATGTGAATATCTATCTGATTTCCCTCTGAAAGTGAATCAGAAAAAAATCAAAGAGAATTCATTGGCCTTTCACCTTTTCCAACTACATCTTGAACCCTTAG
This sequence comes from Notamacropus eugenii, assembly GCF_028372415.1. NCBI lineage: Eukaryota > Metazoa > Chordata > Mammalia > Diprotodontia > Macropodidae > Notamacropus > Notamacropus eugenii. The sequence continues at coordinate 554,444,794 of NC_092872.1, forward strand.
TAATAAGGATTTAAATGAGATTTTGAAAGAGTTAGTTAGTCCCTGATGAGGTGTTTTCCATATCATAAATCCTTGACACACAGCTCCTCAGAGTCTGGAGCTGCAATCCAGAAGGAAGGTCCCTCCCTTTGTGCTATGCTAGGGGCTAAAACAATACCAAGCTTGTTAGAGCAAGTGATGGGTCTTTCCCTTCAAAAGTGAAACTCTGATTTCACCTTTGTGAAACTGGTTTCTAACATAGTTGGTCCACAGTTCATGATGCTTTCATTCTATGCCTCTCTCTCTTTTCCCCTCTTCATACAACAAACAGCTTGGACAACACTGCTGTCATCCAAAAAAGGTAACAAAAGATGAAACTTCTCAGTGTCCCAAAATAAGTAACATTTTTTATTATATACATATATGTATATATGTATGTATATATGTGTAGTGTTTATATATGTGTATGTGTGTATATATATATATATATATATATACATATAAAATATGGTCATTGTACTTTATCTTTATTTCTATTTATTCTTCTGATTTCCAAGAAGTAATCAGGTTGAGACCTTGTCAACACAATAAAATCCAAAGAGACAGCCAGAGGCAGATTCAATTCTGGGGAAATATAGAAAAGACCTATTATCATGGAAACACTGAATTTGCATTTTTGCTCTACTTGTAAGTCATAATACAAGGCAAGCTAATGCAATCCCTTTCAAAGAAGCCTTTTATATCTAATGACAAGGATATGTGTCTCCAGGGTAGTTAGATTATATATTTTTCATCACTCATCTGAAATGGTCCCTCTCTTCTTTGGGCACTCAGAGTTCTTGGGTGGAAAGAAGACTCGTTTCTAAGGAAAGCAAGGGAGTGATGGGAGCCACACAGAGGGGACTGATCTATTGTGGTGTGTTGGCTTCAATTCTTAGAGGTAGAAAGATGTGGGTTCATTCCACAGCAGGGCTGTGGTGAACTATGGCATGCTTGAGGTGGTGAGCATCCTGGGGAAAATGGAAACACACGCAGCCATCCTCCTTCAACCTGGGCCTGATAAATCCCAGAACCGTCAGGTCACGTGCACTTCGGCATGTGTACTCCAAGGCTTGTCGAGCCAGCTCTTTAATCATCTTGGTATTAAAAAATGGATCCTGAAAAGCATTCCCAAGGGGAAAGCGTTGTATACATTTCTCTCATTTCTTTGAAGAAAGTAATATCATTATTGTAACCAGTCCCTCCCAAACAGCAAAGGCAAGCGAGTGTAGAGGCTGGGGGGAAGGGAGGGCAGCCACACAGACTCAAGCAGTTCTAGACTTGAGCAGACTATCAACAGCTGCAAGGTTAATTATGGCTTTTTTTTCCTCCTCCTAAATCTCAGCTTTAGAAATAAAAGATAAGAAATTCTTTAGAATAATTATAGGCTGCTGAGCCCTTATGGTAATAATAAAGAAAACTATCTGACTGATTTACAGCAGGAAGAGGAGGCAATGACAGTAGCAACGCAGGTTGGAGGGGGAAAAATAATTAAAATCAGCTTTTCCACTATCTTGACTAAGCTGTCAATCAGTCTCTGGAAGAAAAGAAATGCTAATGAAATATTAATATGGTTCTTTAGATTTTATATAACATTCTTTTGTTCGCAGCTACTGTTCCAGTTTGTCAGTCAAAGGGGTCAGGTGCGAAAGGAGGCGAAGACCAGTCTTCTGCCAAGCAGGGTGGGGTGAGGTGGGCAAGGAGCGTTCAAGCACCCATAGGGTTTGGCTACAAAAGAGCCTCAAACCTGACATCATCAAGAGAGCCTTTGCTGACAGCCACCGCTTGGTGTTGCCTTTTTGGAGAAATCCTAGAAGTGCTGGCAGGCAATACATGATTGTTTTTTTTTTCCCTTTCTTTTTTTTTATTCTTTTTTTTCTATGCTGACAGACACTGAATGTCAGCAATCATCATGATATAATCAGTGCTGGCTTTATAATATCTCTAAGTGGTTTCAAAGTCTACAGATGCCAGACAGTTTTGAAATCTCAGGGAAATTGTATCTCCTAGGTAGTCTTAAGACTAGACAGAGCCCCCACATTTTTCTTTTTTGATCAAATCAATCATCTGAGCCAGTTTTCAAAGTTGGTAGCAGGGCAAGGAATCTATGTGTGTTGGGGACAGTGGGGATGGTGGCAATGAATTATGCATATATGAAATTATTCCAATAATAATGTGTTCTTAAATAAAATGAGCTATACCATGTAAATAAAGTTTCAGCATACATTTATATAATCCATGACTCAAAAGGCAGTTTCCATGGGGCTCTTCTTATTGGTGGATTGATAATCCAGTATTTTCTACCTTCATGAAAGTTAGAGTTGGCAAGAGCTGGGGGGGAAGAGAAATCCTGGTCCTATGGCTCCCAGCTTTGAGAAAGAAAACATCCAGTTTGAGATTCTTTTCAGGTTCCTCCAGGAAAAGAAAGACTGTTAAGAAGTTGACACATAGAGGAGCTGGCATCTAGATCATGCTTCCATTCCCATATTACTTGACTAGAAAAATTGAGAGATTTGTCCTTGAAAATTGAGAGATCTGAGACTCTCTCTCTCTCTCTTTCTGTCTTTCTCTCTCATTTGAGGTATCCTCCAATGGGAAAGCTCATTCTCTCTGGGTATTGTCTGTTATGTCCACATCCATATGACTTCTCTGATTTTTGTTTGCTATCAGCTTATGTAAATGAATTTATTTGCTATTTGTAATATGCATTCATTGTGGAACTGATATTTGTTGGAAAGGGAGCAAATGCCTTGGATATACAACTTGAAGAACTCCTTCCCTATTAAAGGATAGCAGTCAGGAATTCAGCTTGAATCTAAAAATTATTTCCAATAGACTAATAATGCATAGGGAGGGGCAGATAGAGATAATTCCAGTCCAGCACCCCATCTGTCTGAGAAGAAGTGTCCAACCTCTGACTCTAACTTTCTACTTCTGCTTCTGCCAGAAATCAAAGCCTCCCATGGAAGGGGTGGATGGAGAAGACTAGAGGTATTTATTCACACTTCTCTACAAGCCACAACTATCCTTCCTCATATGTACCCACATAACCTACATAGGCACAACACAAAACACCCTAAATACTTATCGTCTGAGAGTTTCTGACATAGACCTCTTATCTGATTGTTTCATCAAAAAGCACAAATGAAAGCGATGATTAGGCATGGAGATGCTAATCAATGGTATTTGTTTGATAGCTACAACAAAATCACCATTTAGAAGTATCAAAAGTCACTAGAGGAAGCATAAAGGAGCTAGGGCTGAAGGTTACTCAACAGATGAATGACCATCAGCTTCAGCCATCAGGGTATGAAAGGAGATAGCATTGCATAGGTAATGGTGAGAGTACTGGATGGCAATTAGTGATAGCTCATAGAATAACTTAAATACAAACACAGTACTAATGAGCTGTGAGAACAAGTCACCTCATGTCACTGAGCTTCTCTACCTGAAAATTAAATATGGTGAACGAGATCATCCTAAAAGTCCCTTCCGGCACTGACATTCCATGTTTGGAAAAGGAGAAGACTAAAAATAAATGGTAGAGGAAATAGACTATGGGGACAGAAAGAAAAGATAAGGTCAGAAATAGCACAAATTCTTGGAAACTTCCACCTATTGCCTGTTTGTACTTTCTGGAGCCAAACATAAAAGTCTAGTTCCTCTTCCATTCCATGTTACAACCCTTCTAATATTTAGTGATAGCTATCATGTCATCCTGAGTGTTTTCTTCTTCAGGCTAAATATCCTGATCCTATATGTCATGAGCTCAGGTGCTCACCATTGGTTACCCTCCTCTGGAGGGTCTCCAGTTTATTAATATCTGTCCAAATAAGCAGTGTCTAGATTTGAACACAATATTACAGATGTAGTCTAGAAAGGGGAAACTACTTCCTACTTCTCCTTCTGGCAGGAATAAATGGCTCCCTTGGAGAAAGATGAATGAAGGAGACTAAAGGTCCAAAACTAAAGGAGAATAAATACTAAAGGTATTTATTCATACTTCTCTACATGTCATAACTATGTAGATTCAGGTATACTCATATAACCTACATGGGCATACCTCCTTAATCCTATAAATACTATACCTCTCTTGAGAGGCAACTGGCATGGTAGATAGGGAGCCATCCTCAGAACTAAGTTATACTTGGGCTCATGGACTATTCATATCCTTTCAGTGCCCTACTCAACTCCCTAACATGATAATTCAGAATAGTTGTCCAATTGTACTAATAAATGGAGCTTCCTCATTAGGAGTTCCTTACAACCAAAAAAATAAAAAAAACAAATACCATGAATGCAGACTAAGGTCACATTAACTGTTTTTGATGTCACATTATGTTGACTCATGTAGAGCTTACAAGCCATTATAACTACTTAATCTTTCTCAGATAAAATGGTGCCATAATATCCTTACCCATTATGTTTGTGAAGTTTGTGTTTTGAACCCAAGTGGAAGGTTTTATTTATCCCTATTGGTATAACCTGACAGCATTTTTAAATCTAGCCTCTGCCATCAGTGTGTTTGATCTCCCTCCTAGATTCATGTTATCTGCAAATTTAGCTAACATGTTAGCTATGTCTTTATTCAAATTGTTGATAAAAATTTTGACAACACAGGATCAAGCACATATCCTTGTATTATTGCATTGGACACCTCCTTCTAAGCAGATATTAAATATATATTTGTTATTCTTAGGATCTGACCATTCAACTAATTGAATTTTCTAGAACATTTATCCTCCTTCCCCCCCAAAAACTAATAACATTATAAGATCAAATCCTTTACTGAAATCTAGGAATTGTGTCTATGGATATCTCTTCATCTCCAAGTTTAGTGATCTAACAATGATTATTAATAACAATGACTATTTTTGAAGAAGCCTTGCTGGCTATTTTTTTTAACATACCTCCCTTTGCTGTGATTCATGAACAATATCTTTTATAATCCATCCTAGATTTTTGCCAAGAATAAAAATTGAATTTTCTGACCTATAATTATAGATATAACCTCATTCCTAAAGCTCTTTGATATAGTAGTGGTATTACACAGACTATATTCTGTTTCTTAAAAAAAAATCAGAACATTTGCCCTTTGTAGGGCTAGGAACTGGGCCTGTAACTTCACTGATAAAGGGAACTCTTGGATGAGGAAACTCCTACCCAGGCAGGTGTAGAAGCTTTCTGCAATATAGTTTTAGAGAGTTGCCCAGAGTACTAGAAGATCACACAACAACTATCTTTCAGGGGTAGGATTTGAACCCAGTTTTTCCTAGCTTTGAGGCTGGCTTTCTACGCACTACTCCTGGCTGCCTCTCTATCCTTTGTTGTATTATCTTCATTTGTCTATATGTTGTATCTCTATTAGAGATATGAAGGACTCTCAAAAGGGAGGATTATTATTGTTGTTGTTTTAAAATTTGTTCTTCAAAGTCTTACAGTGGGTCAGTCTAGCAAATGCTGCATACTAAACTGCTCTAAATAGACTTCTTCTGTACTTTGGGTTGTACCTTGCTCCCAGAATGTTAATGATATTCATCTGAAGTTCTATGTTACGAGGTTAACCTATGCTAAGTTGCTGAGGTTCTAAGGTCCTGAGTTCTTTTCCCTAAACCCTCTTTACACAAGAGAAAGAGAGAGAGAGAGAGAGAGAGAGACAGAGACAGAGACAGAGACAGAGACAGCGACAGAGATTGTATTATACATGTTTCCCACTCAGATGCAAGAATTAGGTCATATTTATTGAAGTTTATTTGACAGCATTCAGGAAGATTAGAGGCCATAGCATGTAAAAGCTAAAAAGGACCTTAAGGATCATTTAGTCATGAAGGAAGTTGGACTAGATGACCTCCAAGTTCCCGTCCAGTTCCAAACCTGTGGTCCTCTATGACCCTGAGTTCTAGGCAACTGCCCTCTTTCTTTTACTCCTTCCCTCCCATCATAGGAATAGCAAAAGGAGTCCAATCTGAGTTGTTGGATAATGTGATTTTGAAGGAGTAGACTGGACTCCATACTCTTCTAGATTCAGCAAGTAAATATAATCCTTTTCCTAGAAGTGTTTCAGAATTCTAATACCTGTTTTAAGACCCATTTCTGCTAAAAACTATAATTGTTTACCTAAAATGTTCCTGTGATGGTAAATCAACCAAGAGAAGATTTTGAAGCCAGAATGTTTTTGACTCGCCATGAAATAAATGTTTTCTTTCTCTTTTTTTCACTTTCCAATGTCTGTCATCTAAGGGTCAAAGAGCAGCCTTGCCCAATTTTTTGCCAGAGGGCAAAGCTATAAAGTGTGAAAAACAGTTTCCAAGATAGGACGTATTTTTCTAGAAAACTGAAAGAAGTTGTAAGATTTTGTTTGATAAATAACTTAAGAATGAAGTGTGTGTTTGCTTCACTGATGGTATTTATTCAGGCCCACTGTGCCCTCTGAAAATTGAAAAGACATGAACTTATTTAAATAGGTATATCTACATATAAAATGGAATTCTACAAATATCCAAGTGTACAATGTAAGAGAGTTGAAATTGATCTCCCCACTACAAGTCCCTACAGATTAAAGTCCATATTCTACTCAGATGCTAAAGCTATTTTCTTAAGGTGTGGTCTGACCAAGTCACTTCAATCTTCAATAAACTCGAATGACTCCCTATCACTTCTAGGGTCAAGAGTAGAATCCTCTCTTTAACTTTCAAAGTCCTTCATTACTTGTCCCCTTCCTGTTTTTCTGGTTTTCTTACAGTTTGCTCCTCTCCACGTAAACTACAATCCAGTTGTGTCTGCTTCCTTGCTGCTTCTTGCTCAATGTACTCCATCTCCCAATTCTTCATTTTTACCATTTGTCTCACATTACTAAAACATTCTCATTCTTCATCCTCTGGCTTCCTTGACTTCCTTCAAGTCTCAGGTAAAATCTCATTGTCTACATGACACCTTTGCTGATCTCCCAAAATATTAGTGCCTCCCCTCTGATAGATATTAGGGTGGCAAGGTGGCATGGTGGCTAGAGTCCTAGGCCTGAAATCAAAAAGACTCCTATTCTTGAGTTCAAATCTGGCCTCAGACATTTACTAGATAAATGACTTTGGACAAACCACTCAACCCTATCTACCTTAGTTCCTCATATGTAAAATAAGCAAAAGACAGAAATAGCAAAACACTCCAGTACCTTTGCCAAATCTCCAAGTGGAATCACAAAATAGCTGAACACCAAAACAACTTCCTCTGATATTATCCCCAGTTTATTTGTACGCATCTTACTTGTAAATAGTTGTTCAATAGTTATTTATATGTAGTATCCTTCATTAGCCTGTGAATTCCCTTAGGGAAGGAACTAGTTTTACCTTTCTCTATATCCCCACCACTTATCTCAGTGCCCAGCACAGAGGAAGCACTTAATAAATGCTTGTTGGCTTAATTTGACATTAGACTAGAAGTTGGGAAGCCTGATTTCAAGTGCTACATAGAAAAGACATTTTTACCTCTGTTGTAGAAAAGAAAAAATCAAAACAGAGACAGGATCCTTAATTGAAATGAATGGGAGTATCAAAATGATGAATGAAAAGAAGACAAAACAGCTAATACAAGATTTTTCTTCTCTCTGTTCCTACCCCAGCACCATCTATTAAGTACCCATTACATGAAAAGCAATGCCCTAGGTTGGAAAATGACCTTTAGACTGAAATTGGAAGAAAACTAGGGATTAAAATATTATATATGTGAAAAATAGTGTTGTTCAGTTTTGACTGTCACTGGGACACTGACAAGCTAGAGGGCATCCAAAGCAAGGTCAAAGTTATCTGGAAAAAAATGCCATAAGATACTTCAAAAAGTGAGTAGGAAGTTGAAGGGGATATATGGAAAATAAAGTTGTCTACAAATATGTTAAGGGTTATACTGTAGAAGGGTGACTATATGTTTTGTTTGATCCAATGTAATAAGATTCCATGTCACAGGGAGGTATATTTTTAAAAAACAATAGGAAACATTTTCTTTTTTTAAAATTTATTTATTTAACTTTTAACATTCATTTTCACAAAATTTTGGGTTCCAAATTTTCTCCCCATTTCTCTCCTTCCCCCACCCCAAAACACTGAGCATTCTAATTGCCCCTATCACCAATCTGCCCTCTCTTCTATCATCCCTCCCTTCCCTTGTCACCATCTTCTCTTTTGTCCTGTAGGGCCAGGTAACTTTCTATACCCCTTTACCTGTATTTCTTATTTCCTAGTGGCAAGAACATTACTCGACAGTTGATCCTAACATTTTGAGTTCCAACTTCTCTTCATCCCTCCCTCCCCAACCATTCCCTTTGGAAGGCAAGCCATTCAATATAGGCCATACCTGTGTAGTTTTGCAATTGATTTCCATAATAGTCATGTTGTGTAAGACTAACTATATTTCCCTCCATCCTATCCTGCCCCCCATTGTTTCTATTCTCTCTTTTGATCCTGTAGGAAACATTTTCTGAAAATCAGAGTGAGTTTTTAAGTCCCTGAAAGTCTTCATGCAGAAGTTGGATAGTCACTTGTTGGATAAGTTGAAGGGATTCATGCTTTTGGTGGGAGTTAAATTTGGTGGGAGTCATTTCTCTTTCTGCACTATAACACGATTCTAGGATTCCATCAGTACCATGGCTAGAAGAAGCCACAGAACTAGAATAGCTACGAGAGTATCTTTGTCAGCACCAGGGCTTGGGAAAGCAACCAAGTCTAACATCAGACTGAGGCTTAGTAATACCATTATTACCAGCTATTAAATATTAAGATACTGAAGGAGGAGGGGTTATTACTAGTTGCTAGCAGATAATTAAGCTAATTAGTTCCTTCCAGCAATTTGGATTATTTAGAAGGAAAATTAGACCCAGGTAAGGTTCTGGGAAATGTTATTGTTTAGAAACCTCAAGAAAACTGGTTTAATTTTGCCACATCTTGTGTAAGATATTACAAGGAAATTCAATGTGGATGGAGCTTTCCTGTTCAGAACACTGCTAGCAAACATTTGCATACTTTTCTATCAGTACTAACTTAGTGATATCCTTATGGTATCTTTAAGAGAAACAAGATTGTCTGTAATCCTTTTCAGACCTATACTTATCTAATGCCCACAACATCTTAATACTCATTGAAAGAAACAGTGATTTTATCTTTATTTTTAAGGCAGGAATTTGGACTGTCATGAGAAACGTTGCACAGTGTCTTGCACAAGGTAGCCATGCCATTTGTCCAGCTATCCATTCAGAAGTATTTATTAAGCATCTATTATTTATAGAATTTTTTGCTAGGTCCTGGGAAAAAGACAAAGCTTAGGTGAGCTTTGTGGAACTTACAGTACATTGGAGAGATAAGATAAAAGCATAGAAAACAGTAATACACAATGTTACATGATAAATTCTCTATAAGGATATAGAACAGTGTTGAATGAGGTCTAAGAGGGAAGGATATGACCAACTCTAAAAAAATATTGTTGAATGGATGGGTTCTTTTAATTTTTCAGAAAGTAAGATGATCAAGCTAATTTGTTTCATTTCTTTAATTCACCTGTCTGAATATACCTTGTGTCAGTCAAAGACCTAGGGAAACATGGCATCATGCAATGATCATTGCAATAGCAAAAATGATCTATAGAGCACAGGTTTTAAGGGAGGCAGTATGATGCTATGGAAAAGTACTGGCAGAGTTCAACACTATACTAAGCTAAACTAGCTGTTTGACCTAGGCTAAATCACCTCCCTTCACCTAGTTCCAACTTCCTCATCTGTATAACAAAGGGCATGGAGAAGCTCATCTCCAAAGAAGTCCCTTTAATTTCTTCAATAGGTTCATATGATCCAAGGTGAAAGGTACCTTGCTTGAGTTATAGGGAGAGAGAAAGACATACAAATACATACATATGTATATTGTATATATGTTCTTATACCCATATATGTATGTTCAATCTGCATAAAAATTAAACATATATTGCACATACATGCGTAAATTACCTGATGTCATCCAGTTTAACTACCTCATTTAGGAAGCTGAAACCAAAAATGACCTACCTACCTTACTTAAGGTTCAGTAGTTAGGAAGCATCAGAAACAAGATTTAAACCCAGATCCTCTGGCTCCAAAATCTGTGTCTCACTCTTTCATTTTAAGTGCCACATTCATACGTAATCTCCCTTATCTACTACCTCATGGTGCTTTATAAACTAGAAGGATAGAGACAGAAGAAGAATAAGTATAATGAAAGTGAGTGGTATAGTAGAAAATGTATAGACTTTGGGACCAGAGCATCTGAGTTCAAATCCTCCATCTGACACTTTTTGCCTCTTTGACTCATTTATATTCTGCGATCTTCAGTTTCCCCATTGTAAAATAAGACAGTTGGACTGAATGACTTTAGATCTCTTCTCTAGATCTCTAGATCTGTGATCCTATTATCCACTTCACAGGACTTCATGAGAAAGAAAAAGTCACAAGAAACCAGCATAGTTAGAGAATTTCTGTGAATCTCGTTGTGTCACCTAATATCAGTGTGATCTTATATGAGTCATTTCTAGACTTTAGTTTCCTCCTCTAAGGACTTCTAAAGTATTTGAGGAATAGTAGGTCAATCAAAAGCATTGATTAAATGCTTCCTTTGTACCTGTTTCTGGGTTAAATGATGGGAATATAAAGAAAGGCAAAAACCAGAATCAATTTAAATCCGATAATCCTAGAAAAGAAAATTTAAACTGGACTTTGAAGAATGAAGTCCACAATATTCCATTCTGTCCTTCTTAATGTAACCAGGATGAGCACAATGGGATGAGATTCTTTATGTGGAGAGAAGAGCGCAAACCCAGTCTCCAGAGATTTAAAATTCATTCATCCAGACTAAACAGTGTCAGCCAAGGATGCATGTGGTAATGGTAACTGTCAGCAGACTAAAGTCTGCTACTAGTTTTAAAACATTGCGATTTCAAATATAATAATAATCCTGTTACTTTACCTTTCCATAGCCTGATTTCTTTTAGTTGTGGCCTAATTTCTTTCGAAGACTCTGTGGGCCTGGGGGCCTGGACTAATTTTCATGGTTGCCCTACATTGAAAAAAGAACTGTCGCAGAACCCACACCTATTCTGTATACTATGCCAGATGCAAGTATGTTTGTTTTAATTTTAATGTCACTTTATGGATAATTGGAATGCAAAGCTTTGTGAACTTTAATACTCTGCAAGTGAAGCTAAACATTTTTCCTCCATTCGAGCTCCATTGTTGGATTAATTTCCCACCATCATTACTACCACTTTTGATTACCCGGAGAAGTTCAGAATTTAAATAAACTAATTAAACGAGAGGTTTAGGATCTCTGTAGACTAAAGGCAAGCCCAAATCTCTAATGTGCTTTGAAAAAAAAAAACCATGAAGGCTCTGTGGCAGGGGAAAGCCTGCCCCTTCAAGATAGCTGGGCCTCAGTGGGAAAGAGGAATTCTTGATTATAAAAGGGGCCACCTGGCTTACAGGAAAGGGGGAGGGGTGGAGGTCAGCTGGGAATGGCCTGAGATCTGTCAGTGAATAGGAAGGTTCCCTGTTGCCCTAGCTTATTAGCTGAGAAGCCCTTTCCAGCAGTGGGAAAGGTCAGGATGAGTTTTTCCAGTCCTTTTCTCCTAAGGGACCTCAGAGAAAAGTGAGAGGCTCTCTCTTTCTCTCTCTCTAGCTCTTGCTAACAAGAGAGGCTTGAAACCAAAGAATACTTACTGCTGCTTGGTTCCCCAGACCAAGCTGTTCCCTGGTAGAATAACTTATCTGGGGCCTGGAGACTACCTACTTGCAGCACTGAGGATATTAGGGACAGTTTTGGCCTAAAGGAAGTGAATAAAAAGCTCAGGAACCATTCAGAGCAGTGAGTTTCCTACAAAACCCTATTTTCCAATGTGATGCTTCCCCCTCAAACAAAAGACCATTTTATGTTGTTAAGCAATTCACATGATGACTGGAAAGTGGAGAATGTCACCCTCCTCTCTAGTGAACTGGGTTGCTTTTGTTTAAAATATATAAAGAAAACAGAAGTTCACCCCAGAGTATCTTTTTGTGGGGAAGGACTAAAGAGCCTCATGGAAACACTTTCGAGGATGAGAGGAGAGGCAACATGGGCTTATCCATTTTTGTTGTTTGGATTTTACTTTGATGAGCAAACCTTGTGAGCAGCCTCCATTATGCTGCAGACTCATTTGGATGAATGAAACGAGGTGAATTATTGATTGTCTATGAGTTGTATGAAGAAGAAAATTGCCTTCTTGGCTGCTAGCCTGCAAAGTGCCACAGGTCTCCAGGGCTCTTGGGTCTCAGAAACATCTTCTGGACATGCCTCCTTCCATCATCCAATGACCATGTGTTCTGGAATAATCTTGCATTCATAATAATTCTATACTGGTTGCAAGTCACTTAGGCTCCCTGAGCCCCGTCTGTAAATTGAAACAGTTGGGATAGATGGAGTCTGAGGTTCCTTTTAATTCACAATCATGTGATGCCAAAATGCAGAAGCCTAGGGAGTTTAAGGGGCCTTACTCTTATTTTCACAGAAACATTTACTCCAAATCTGGTGCCCTAACTACTATATCAGGCTCTCTCAGTTTTCTTATATTCTTTTGGCCTTCTGTTACTGCATCTGATGTCAGCTGCTTCTGTCCACTCATCAGATCCAGAAGCCAACAGTTAGACAACAAGCGTTTATTAAGGTTCTGCTATATGCCAGGCAAAAGCAAGGCCTGCCCTCAAACTCCATTAGAACATCAGAGTATTGGCAAGGATCGAAGATGCCCCTCCCTGCTTTTAGACCGATGCCCTCATTGCTATTCTGAGCCAAGTGTACTTCGATAACGGCTACATAGAGATGATAGTTTGGGGAATAGTTTGGAAATAAAAAATGTCAGGTAAAAATCTTTTTTCAAACTACTGTGCTCTTTGTGCCTGAGGCAGCTAGGTGGCAACATGAAGTGATCCCTGGACTTGGAGTCAGGAACAACCAAATCTGAATCCTATTTCAAACACTTACTATGTGACCCTGGGTAAGTCACTTAACCTCTCAGTTTCCCTGTTAAAAATGGATATAACGATAGATTCTACCTCATGAAGTTCTTTTGCAGATTAAATGAGTTAATATAAGCATTTTGTAATCCTTAAAGTTGCTACATAATTGCTAATTATTCTTGTCTAAGGTGCACCCAGGCTATGAAAGAGATCAATCCTTTAGCAGACATGCATTTATTCAGAAAGCATATGTTAAACTCCTATTGTTTACAGAACAATATGCTAAATGCTGAATTTAGATAAAATAAAATAAAAACAATTAGATAAAATCCCTTTGTCTTATAGTAACTTATTGGAGGAAGGATGGATAACAAGATGAAAAGTATGATTTTAGGATTCAAGTCATAAGATTATGCACAAGGTGCTGAAAGAGAATTTAGAGTCCAAAAAAGTGAGGTTGAGAGAAATTCAGTCACTTATCCAGGATCCCTTAGTAAGAGTCTGAGTCAGATTTAAACCTAAATCTTCCTGACTCCAAGTACACGACACCAATGGTATCAAACCCAAATGGGGGCCACCAATCTATACCTAAGGATCTCTGACATGCTGGACATTAACTTAGTTTTAAAATGCAATTATTATCTGTACTTCACTGTCTTTGCATTTACTTTGTTAAATCTTTCCCAATTCTATTTTACTCTGGTTTCAGAGCTCCCCATTGGGGAGTGCTGTGGGCTACATGGAGCCAGGCTGTGTGTTTGACACCTGTGAATATCTCACATGCACTACGCCATATTGCCTATTGAGGTCTTTTGTTAGAGATCACTGGCAGCAACTCAACAATCACAGCTGTCACTTCTTACATTACCCTGGGGTGTAATGTTTGTCTGGACCTGGTGACTTGAACTCATAGAGGGCAGGTCTCAGGATCTCATCAATTATCTTGAAATTTAACTCTCTGCTAAACTTTTTTATTATATTCTTCCTACTTGAAAATATCATTCTCTCTGAAAAAAAGGAAACAAAAGCAAAATTAGAGTTGCCTACTTCTGCTCTCTTCCCTTCTTCTGTTACCACTGTCCTATCCATTCGGAGCAGCAGTTCTATCCATCTGATCACTTCATTGATCTGACTTCCAATTCTCTTATTTATAAATTTGTGATAATATTAATATAACTACGTACCTTACAGAGCTTTATGAAACATGAATAAAATACCTAGGAAATTTTAAAGTAAAATGACAATGTGAGTAATTATTATTTCTGTCATCTGGCTATTAGTTACTCTGACCAAACTTGGACAAACTCTCTCCCTCTCCCTCTCTCTTTCTCTCTCTCTCTGTCTCTGTCTCTTTCTGTCTCTCTCTCTGTCTTTCTCTGTCTGTCTGTCTGTCTCTCACACACACATACATACACAAGTATTTTCAGAGTAAAAATGAGTCTGAGAAGAAATAAGGGCAGGGCAGGGAGAAGGGATCCTCTAAGGTATGAAAAGCCCTGGGAAGATGTTTTCATTATAATTTTAGTTACCTTGATACAAAGAATCATTTAGTGAAGGAAAAGCTTCTGTGAAGTAGAAAGTACATATTCTTCAATAGGTATCTTAGCATAATAGCCAGAACAGTAGTAACTGTACATAAGGGAAAGGAATGTTGAAAACTCCAGAAAAAAAGGCCTACCAAGAACTTTGAGATATTTCTTTGCCACATGTTCTCTCTAAGCTTGAGGGTATTTCCACCCTGGATTCTGAATGTACTGATAAAAGCATTTATCATAGACTTTGGAGAGCCTAACTCTTCTTATTAGGTGATCTAATGGAATGGAAATCAGGAAGACGTGTTCAAATCTAGTTTCAAACACTATCTAGGTACTTGCTGTGTACATTACTTCCCTAGGGAAGTTATTTAATCACTCTCTGCCTCAGTTTCCTTCTTTGGAACATATAGATGAAAATATCATTTACCTCCCAGGGTTGTTGTGAGAATATGGTTATTATTACGTTTGTCCTCCTTTTTCAAAGAGGACAATGACATCAGGGAGATGATATGACTTGCAGTTGACTTTGATTTGAGTGAGGGAGGGCTGTGCAAGGTCACCAGCCTCACTTTCTCCTCCTGAGCCACCTGGATCCAATGACCAGATATTCTTCAGGATGACTGGAGATGGCCCAGGATGCAATGGGAGACCCTGGCCCTTTTAGGCTAAGGCATTTTTAGGTTTTCACTTTGAGTGAGGTATTGCCCATTCAGTGAATAGGTCTCTTTAAGTAGTTATGCAAGGGATGGTCTCTTTAATAAAAAAAACAAAAAACAAAAAAAAAAAAACCCAACAACAACAACAAAAAAAAAACTAGGAGAGGAAGACCTTCAGGGCGGCTAGCCAAAAGAGAAACAGTTATTATTTACTGTTTACATTCACTCTATGCTAGGAGGGCAGGGACCTATTGTTGTCCAATTTATGAGCTCCAGAGTGAAAAGGTTTTAAGACTTGGTCTTTGTGAAGTAAATCTAGCCAGTAAACCCAAAGTTTAAGAGGCAGCTTTCAGCCATCAAAAGGTACCTTCCCTTGGGTAGAGCACCCTTAGGTAAGAGGAGTGGACAAGGGGAGGGAAAGAGGAAGGGAAGCAGGGAGGGGAGAAGAGGCTATTCAGATTGAGTTTGTCCTTCATTCTTGAAGAGGACCATGACATAGGGGAGATGATGACATGACTTGCAGTTGACATTGATTTGAGTGAGGGAGGGCTGTGCAAAGTCATCAGCCTCACTTTCTTTTCCAGAGCCATCTGTTGTGAGAATAAAATAATATTTGTAAAGAATTTTTGAGATCTTAAAGCAATCTATCAATGTTAGTTGCTATCACTATAACTCTTTATTAAAATGTCTTTTTGTAAAACTAATTGTCTGGCTAACTAATCTCTATCAACTGATAATCATTGAGGGAAATATCCCTGTGTGTGTGTGTGTGTGTGTGTGTGTGTGTGTGTGTGTGTGTGTGTGCGTATGGGTATCTGTGATCAATAACATTAGAAAAACAATCCCCTAATCCAGGGTTCATAGAATACTAAGAGAAACAGTAGCCGCCTTCCTTTGGAGACAGCCCAGAGGTGCCATCGAGAGTAGGATAGTTGTCCCAGAGCATGCATTATAAATGCATGAATAACAAATTTAGTTGGATACTCAGAGGAACTGGCAAAAGGCACCCAGGAATCTTTATCCTTATCTAGCTGTAATTTATTTCATCCTCAGTACAGAGACCTTCATGATGTAGAGGCATTTAAAGTATTAGGCTCAATCCTTTACTTGTACTAATTTCTCTGAGAGGTAGAGCTGGTGTTAAACAGCACCCTTAGAGGAAAGCTGAATTTAATGACTGAAGAGGTTTTTCTCATCTTCCAATTTTCTTATGGGCCTCCCATAAAACATAACATATACAACTGTTATTTTATGTGCCTTTAACGTCATCAACTTTGGTTCAGCTGACATCAGACTACGAAGTCAGGTTTTATGGGAGATGTGGCAAAATGGAAATTGTAAATCAAAGTGGAAAAATATGTCTATCACTAGACAAATAAGGACTGGTCCAGGAGAATATCTACCAAAAAATGGGGGAGTTTGAGTGAAATGAGTGAAATGAAGCCATGAGCAGAAAATATGGAACACATTCAATTGGCGGGTATATTTATCATAACATAATTGGTATAAGGATAGCCTGTGGTTGTTCCCTCTGCCCCTCCCCAGTCAGTGAAATAAAAATGTGATATCTGTCATCAGGGTTTCCTCAAGCTTTTGACTCTGCTCATTACTCATGCATGAGCATTTGAGATCATCCTACGATGCCCAGGGTGTTTCTGGGAGCTACAGAAATAAGCCATCTTACTTACTCTGTCAGTCATAGAATAGGAGGAGAGACTCATTAGAGTATTTTTGTCTTGCACACACTATGGCAGAGAAAATGTTGCAACATTTGTTTTAGTCAGGAGATGGACACTTGATTCTCATCCTGGTGCAACCTACTTGACTCAAGGGTGTTTTAATAAAATGTACAGTTATTACCTAAAATTCTCCATGCTTAAAGAGGGGCAGAGTAATTCATTTCTTTTTTTTAGTCAATCAACAAGCATGTTATTTATTTATTTCCTTTTTTAAAAGTTTATCATTTGTTTATTTTTAACCTTCTTTTCTTTTAAATTTCTTCCTCCCTCTCTCTTATCCTTCCTCCACCTGTTGAGAAAGCAAACAAAATATCAACTATACCTATGAAATCATACAAAAATTTCCATTTTAGCTATTTCACAAAAAAAATAAAGTGAGAAAATTATCTTTCAATTTGCACTCATAGTTCATTAATTCTCTCTCTCTGTGTATATCATTTTTTTCATCATAACTCCTTTGGAGTTGTCTTGGATCACCATATTGATGAAAGAAGACAAGTCTTTCACAATTGATCATCATTGATCATACAATTTTACTGTTACTGTTCTTAGTGACCTTCTGGTTCTTCTCACTTTACTTTGCATCAGTTCATACAGGTCTTGCTATGTTATTATTTTTTCTCAAGAAACCACCCCACTTATCATTGCTCATAGTTCAATAGTACTCCATGACAATCAAATGCTGCAACTTGTTCAGTCATTCCCCAATTGATGAGCATTCCTTCAATTTCTAATTCTTTGCCACCACAAAAAGAAGTACTGTAAATAGTTTGTATAGATAGGTCCTTTTCCTTTTTCTCTGATCTCTTTGAAGTACAGGTCTAGCAATGGTATTACTGGGTTTAAAAGTGTTATACCTCTTTGTGTAGAGTTCCAAATTATCCTCCAGAATGATTGGACCCGTTCACTACTTCACCAGTAGTTTATTAGTCTACTTATTTTCCCTCATTTCCTCCATTATTTGTCATTTCTGATAGATGTGAGGTGTTTTAATTTGTATTTCTCTAATCAATAGTGATATGGTCTTATATGACTTTAGATAGTTTTAGTTTCTTCTTCTGAAAACTGCCTGTTTGTACCCTTTGACCATTTGAAAATTAGGGAATGACTCTTATTTTTATAAATTTAACTCAGTTTTCTATATACTTGAGAAATTTGCCCGTAGTTTTTTTACATGACTTCATTATCTATGGTAACTTTTAGCAAAATGTAGTTTTCCTGCTTATCTCTATTAATGAGGTCTACTTTCACTTTTGCTTTAGCTAAGATCATGATTTACTGCTGTCTTTTTTACTTCATCTGAAGCATAGTAGATTTTTTGCTCCAGCCCTTTATGTTAATTCTGCATATGTCTTCCTGTCTCAAGTGCATCTGTTGTAAACAACACATTGCCAGATTCTTGTTTCTGCTATTCACTTCCCTTTAATGGGTGAGCTCATCCCATTCCCATTCAGTTATGATTAATAACTGTATTTTCCTCCATCTTTTTTCTTCTCTTTCACTTTTTATCCTGTCCTTCCTCAAAAATCTCTTTTGCTTTTGGACACTGCCTTCTTTAATCCAATTTCCCTTTTGTCACCCCCACCCACCCACCCAATATTTCTTGTCCCCTTCACCTCCTATTTCCCTAGAGCGTAAGATAGATCTTTATACCCAACTAAGTGTGTGTGTGTGTGTGTAAAATACTTGTGTGTATATGCATATGTCTCTATATTTTTCCCTCTTTGAACCAATTCCAATGAGAGTGAGGTTCAAACATTACCTGCAACCGTCCTCATTTTCCCTTCTACTACAAGACTTCCTCCTTAGGAAATGTTGTTGTCAATCAGCACAAACTGCACCCAATGCAAAAGGTCCCCTATAATCTGTTTCTGACCTTCTTTACTGTCTCTGGGCTAAGAGCTCCCAAAGTTGCTGCTGCTGCCACTATTGTTACAGCAGCTGCTTCCAAGGCCCATGACTCAGGCTCCTAATGTTCTCTGGGTCAACTCCCATTCTTCCTGTTGCAGACTTCTCCCACTGACCTCCTAAGGTGTCTCAGGCTGCAAAAATGTCTCACTCTGCTCTTTTATTGGGTCTACCCCTCCAAAATTTGATTTGAGAGTTATTTTAGAGTTGTTCAGAGTAGAGTATTTGGAGAGTCCACCTGGGTGACTATCTCTAATCAACCATCTTAGCTTTGTCTTTAGCAGAGCAACTTAAGTAAGGGTAAGTCACAGATGTTTTCTCTGCCAGGCAGGGTGATACTATGAAAGGAAGGAATTAAGAGTATCTTCAGAATAGTTAGGTCACTGGAGAGTATAACATGAGAATCAGCTGAGGGAACAAGGGATATCTAAGGAAGAATTAGAGAAGCCTTGATGGTTGTCTTCAAGTAATTAAAGAGATATCAGTTGAAGGAGGGATTTAATTTTATTCTGCTTGGCCTCAGAGGTCTTAAGTAGGAGCTATGGGTGGAAACTGCAGTGATAGATTTAGGTTTGTTTTATGTATGTCTAGCACTGGTAAGGAGCTAGGGACTGTCAGTTGAGGCTTCCTTTCTTTTCCTTTTTTCTACCCTTTCTCCCCACCATTTCTCACCCAAGAAAGGGCAGTGAGGAAGAGCTATACATGCTCTGATAGGAATAGGATACACTTTCCCATAATGCCATGGGGTCCTGGCACATGAGAAGCACTAAGCAATATTCAAAGCCCTGAGTAGTGCAAGGCTTTGCCTCCAGGCCACTGTGTGGGGGAAGGTGCTATCTCCCTACATATCACAATACTCTCTCTTCTTTACTCTCAAGGTTCTATTCCCACAGTGCCCTTCTTCAGGGGTCTGCATCCCTTACTACCTTCCTGCTTCATAGGATTACACAGTAGAATCACAGAGTTAGAGCAAGAAGAGATCTAAGAGACTATGCAGTCCAACCCCCTACTTTACAGATGAGGAAACTGAGCCACAAAGACTTGCTTAAGTTCACTCAATCAATAAGGAATATGATGAGAGTTGAACTCAGGTCCTGGACCCCAAGAACTCTTCGACACTGAGTACTGACTCCCCCTCAGGGATTAGGACTCCTGGAACCATTGGTCATATTGGAAGCCATCCCCTTTCCAAGTACAACTGTCACTGGAATGCATCTTTTTCTGTCTTTCTCTGTGCCTACTCATCCATACCTAGCTGAATTTGTCCCTGATGCAGAAATTTTGAGTTATAATTATGCCTGGGATTACTGGAAGAAAAAGTCCTAAGGAAGAGGGCAGGGAAAAAGCATTTGAGAAATGTCAGGCAGGAAAGAAACCTTAAGCCAGCAAGAGTAGACAGAGGTTGCAGCTGAAAAGTTAGCAACCTGAAGTGTGGGAGGCAGACCAAGTGGAGATACAAAATGGGCAAGGCAGGAGTGGTAACACACCAGTATGCCTGAGTCAGAGCTGGAAGGTTAGAGGAAGCGAGTCAGGGTCTAGAGAACAAGTGGTGCCAAAGGCTGGGGGCCAAGAGAAAGTCAGGCTGCCTATCCCCAAAATGGAAATCACAGTAGTGTCCCAAGGGTACTAGAACTTCACCTCTTGGTGTCTTGAGTCTTCTAGAGTTGTTTGATTTTCGAACTACAGGGGAGGAAGCTCAGGGTTGAAAGAGGAGGGGAGGGCACAGCATCAGGGGTTCAATCTATAATCACTCCTTTTCCTATACTTGATATGTCTTTCAAATTGCTTACCTCTAAATGTCTAGTTAGCTTCAATTTCTTACATGAGGATAAAGAGTGTCTTTTGAGGAGATCTAGCTGAAGATGATCCAAAGTAAGAAGTTCCCAGAGGATCTCCTGGGTGGAGATGGGAATATAATTTATACATTGCATACCATGTGTGAGGTATTGTGCTAAGTGCTTTTTTATTATTTCATACAGAGGAAGAGCCAGAGAGAGAGAAGCTAAATGAGAAGTCTCCAATAGAGAGGTGATTTAGGCTGTGGGTCAGGGGCTGGTGAGTAGATGGAAGGAAATAAAACATAGAACTACCTCACAGTGGACCATGGCTGCCTTGAGAAAGAGGACTTTCTATTTAGGAGTCTTCAAGTAGAGGTGAGGTGATCACCTTTTGGAGATGTTACAGAAATAAATCCTGCTCAAATACAGGTTGAAGTAGATCACTCCTGAGGTCTCTTCTGATTGCTAGTTACTATGACTTCTCACCATGACTACCACTAGTTGTTTTCTTCATTTACCCCCCTCATTTTCCTCCTGCTGCTTTTAGGCACTTACTTCACACCCTTTCCCTTGTCCAAAATTTCAGCAGTGGAGCTGATTATCTAGGACTAAGGGTCTTAAGATGAACCTGAAAGGCCTTCAAGTTCATCCAACCTCCTCATTTTATAGGTAGGGAAACTGAAGTACAGTGACATTTGCCCAGGGTGGGCGTGGGAGAGTGTCTGAGGTGAGATTTGAATCCAGATCTCCCTTCCTCTGAGTCCAGTTTCTTATCCACTCTATCAGCATGATGATGTATTTCTACTATCAGAAGGGACTCTAGAATGACATGTGTACATCTCACTCATATATTGCCTTTTATAATCACAACCTTTTCATAGCTATATTATGTTTGTCTTTCATGCTCAGAGAGGACCATGACCTCAACATGATGACATGACTTGCAGTTGACCTTGATTTGAGTGAGGGAAGGCTGTGCAGGGTCACCAACCTCACTTTCTCCTTCAGAGCCATCTGGGTCCAGTGGCCTGATATTTATCAGGATGACTGGAGATGACCCAGGATGCAATGTGGGACCTTGGCCCTTTTAGGCTAAAGTCTTATCAGACTCTCACTTGGAGTGAGATGCACTCGTTCAATGAATAGGCCTTTTTAAGTAATTACTTAAGGGATGGTCCCGTTTAGGAAAAGAAAAAATAACAAAATAAAACAAAAAAATCAAATTGGGAGGGGAAGACCCTTAGGGTTCCTGGGTAGAAGAGAAACAGTTACTATTTAGTAATCACTATAATTAATATATGTGACTATATTAATGCATATGTATAACTATATTATTTATATGTATAATGTAATATAACTATATACATCTTATTTGAGCCTAACAGCAAACCTATGAGATCAGCAGTGGAGGTGATATACAGAGTAGAAAGATCTAGATGTATGACTGTCCTGTGTTCCTCCTGACTCTGGGTACTCTGAGTATCAACTGCTAAGCCATCTACTAATTCTTCTCCAAAGTTCATTTTGACCCAGATAAGGACCAGAACAATAATGATAGAATGTATTTCTTAGGGATATTAGAGAATCAAACACAATAATGGCTATATGATAAAGTGTAGGAAAACCACAAAATGCTATGTAAATGTAAGATATTATGGTTTCATTTTTTACTAATTAAAACTGACTCACAAAGGGAAAAGAACTTGCCCAGGGTTGCATAATCAGTAAATAGTAGACCATGGACAGGGACCCAGGTCAAAAGACTCTGAGGCCCCTATAGCATGTTGGTAAATGGTAGTTCTGTCCTCCATTGAAGATGGTTAGGGTCGTTTAGGGGATGGAGAGAGAGAAGGACCTTTTCATATTCTGACTAAACATGAGGCGCAATCTATTCCCACTTGTTCTTGATAAAGAGCTTACAATAAGCAAAACAAGTAGACATGATTTTCAACTCCCTTCTCCACCTGAATGGTAATTAATTAGCCAAATCAGCTGGGTAATGGAGTAGCTGACTGGGAGAAGTCACGGGTGTGAATGAAGTCTTCTACCAAGAATATTTGCAACTTCCACCCCAACGCTCCAAATTCACTTTGTTTTCCTCCAGAGCTGAGAAGGGATTTCTATAGATTCATAAAACAGAATTCCTCAAGCTTTTCCTCCTCTCTCTTGCAACCACCTATCGAAATTCTTCCCATTCTTCAAGGCCTTCATGAAACCTTCCCTGATTTCCTTTTCTTACCCTCTCCATTTTCAAATTTGTTTCCACAAATTTCTCATAGGACTTGATAGCACCAGTCCTGGGAGTATATCACACTGTAATTTGTATCATAGTGACATGATGTTACTGATGTTCATCTCATTTTCCTGCTAGACTGTAAGTTCATGAGGACAGAGGCTTTTTATTTAAACTTTCAATCCCATCTAATGCCCAACCCAATGATCAATGTGAAGTGCATAATAAATAAATGTTTCGTGTTGAATTTTAAGCCATTCAAGGACTAGTTTATTCATGTGTTACCCCTGTCCCCAAACCTATTGGAATGGTGTAACAACAAGAACCCCGGCATACACAGGAGGGCCAGCTGTACAGGTCCTTAGCTCTGTTTTTCTAAAAGAAAAGCAACTTTTGAGGGTTCAAAGATCTACTTTAATCATACCATCTCTGCCCTTGCCCCTCATGAAGAGCCAGACATTCATCTCCACCAAAAAGGAGAGAGTCTCATATGATGCCAAGGACCTCTGGGATAGGACTTACACATCTTTTTATCTCCACAGTGTTCTGAACACAATTAACCCTAACTTTTCCAAATGATATTCTAATCCTTAAGAAAGAAGGAGGAGCTTTTAAACTGTTTAGTCCAAAGCTATTGTTACTCTTGAAGGATATAGGAAAAAAAGACAAAGACAATGAAGAGGGAAAGAACATCTGACTCCAAAGGACTTACATTCTATTGAGGAGAGATTTTTTTTTAAAATGAACACAGATGAATAAATAGAAAATAATTTCAGAGGGCAAGAACATTAACCACTATTAGGGTCAGAAAACTTAAAACGGTTACTTCTTTGGAAATAGAGGTTTTTCCTCTGTTTATTTTTTGATGTTTACACAATGGTTTACTTTTACAAACCACTGATATATCAAAATACATACATCAAAATGAACAAAGAACAAAACAAATGAATTGTTAGACCTGAAAAGGATTATTGGGATAATGGAGTCAAATTATTAGCTAGGCTAGCAATGATTTAAAGCAACACCTGAAAATAAAAGCTCAGGGCACTTAACTGATACTATTCATTAACGTGATAAATAGACTCCTTGGAGGTAAAGACTCTTTTTTTAATCTCACTAAGAAAACATCTCTCTTTAAAAAAAAACAAAAATTATCTGACTCAACACTACCATTTTTTTCTTTTTCTTTTCTTCTGCAATTGATTGCTAAACAAACAGCACTGAGCTCTGAATGAAATTCTGATGGGGGAAGGGAAAAAACCTTTTGTGTTGATTCCTCCCTACAATTTCAGGGTGCCCAGTGTCACCTCAGAGTTGATTAAATTCAGAAAACATTTTTTCCTATAGGATAATAATAACAATAATAACAATTCATATTTATACACCACTTTAAGATTTGCAGAGTGACATATATATACATACACACATATACTCACATACATATATGTATATTTGTGAGAATCAAATAAGATGAAATTATGTTGTTTAATATATCTTTACACACATATATACACATATATCACTTTGCAAACCTTAAAGTGATATATAAATGTGAATTGTTAATATTATTTTATAGGAAAAAAACCTTTTTTCAGTTCTGAGCTGACATTGAGCACCCTGTAATTGTAGGTAATTATTACCACAAATATGGAGATGGATATCGATAATTTTATGGTTGTGGATATGGATAATATGGATAATTTTATCTCATTTGAGGCAGATGCACTTATTAAATCCATTCTCAGGAGATAGAGATTCAAAGGTTAAGTGACTTCCCCAGGTCATGTTTGAGGCAAGATTTGAACTCAGAACTCCCTGATTTCAAGTCCAGAGCCCAATACACAGGACTCAGAGCTGAAAGGGACCTTTGGGACTGTCTAATCAAATTTCTTTCTTTTATGGTTTTATGGATGAGACAACTAAAGCCCATAAAATGGAAATGTTTTTCACAGGGTCACACACATACTACAAAGTAGCCATAAAACCCTGGTCTGCTCCAGTTTTCCTTTACTCCAGAGTTTCTACTTTACCACACTGTCTCCAGGTATGAGGAGTCTTATGACACAAAGAGAGGCTTTGAGGTTAAGATAGTGAAAATACATTAAAGACACTGTTTTCTCAAAGAAAAATATACATATACACACACACACTCATGAACTAACTTTAGAGAGATGGATGGATCAAGGCTATTTCTAGGAAACAAACCCTAGGATTTGAAAACATTGTCATAGATTTCTAACTGGGAGGGATGTTAGAGGCTATTGAAGCCAGTTCCCTAAACCTACAGATGAAGAAATTAAAACTCTAAGAGGTTAAACAATTTGTCCAAAGTAGTACCAGTGACTGAACTGGTATTTGAACCAATGCTTTGACTCTACATCCAGATCTTTTTTTCACTGAACCAGCCTGGTTTTCTGAATACCTTATGATGTAATGTCCTGTAACATTCAGTAGAAGCTCATGATTTGGGAGCTCTGTGTTTTGGGGTGCCTCCCCCAACATCCCCCAACCTTCAATCTGAAAGAAATTTGCAGCTTCCAGAAATCTATTCCTGGCCCTGGCTGATGAATGTTATTAGAGGGGATTTGAATGGAATCCATGCTCTCTCTTAAAGCTGGGCTGCTGCTGTTTCTTCCTGACACCCCTCAAAGTGCCAGGCCTGTCTAGCACTCACTTACACTTCCCTCCCTAGCGTTGCTGTGGCTGTTTAAACGTGAAAGTCTAGAAACTCTTCTTATGAAAATTTCATGCCTCCAGGTGCTTCATTGATTATTCATGAAGCCTTCTCCGAGCTGCCACCACAGGAGCCAATTGGCTCCAGCATCTTTAGCATATTAATGACCTACCATGATTTAGTGCACAAGGAGAAATACTGCACCACCTGGAATTTGCCTTGCAAAGCTGCTGCTGGTACTGGGAGAGATCAGCCTTTCCATTGGAAATGAAAAGCTCCTCCAGTTTCTTTTCTAAGACTGCATAAGACATATTTACCAACTGACTAATTCAAAGGAGCAGGAGACCTAGGGAGCCTCAGTCTTCCCCAGTCCTGAGTTTCAAGGAACACAGAAACCTGTCTCTGCCTTGGGGCTCTTTGGAAGGTCTGAGGAGCTCCATTATGGCCCCACAGGCCAGAGGAGGTTTCCTAGGCAGTCGAATGACTAGTTAGACATTACATCAGAATGAGTGAATACACCAAGGGCAGATTAAATATCCGGTCCAGCTGTGGTGGCTCCTTCAGTGTGCATTACAGGTAGGTGCTGGGTTTCCAGAGCATAGTAACACACTTACGGAATGCCAGGAAGTCAGCCCAGCCCTGATAATTACCTAGTGGCTGTGTGACCTTGGGCAGGCAAGTGGCTTCCCTTCTTTGGGCCTCAGTTTTTTTCCTCTGAAATCAAGAGGAGTTGAATAGATCATGGTGTAAAACTCAAATAGAAACCAGGTCCATGAGTCATACATATAAAGATCCCTGGGGCTGAATATTGACTTGTTTCTAAAATGTAATGTTATCTCTTTTATTGTATTTTCATTTACTTTGTTAAATATTCCCTAATTACATTTTAATCTGGTTCTGTGATACTTTGGAGGGTTGTAGTCAGTGTGTTTGACACCTCAGGATGATGGGCATTTACATCTTTAATCAAGACTGCTAGATTAAGGTTAGGAGACCTGGATGTGGCTTCTAGTTTTAACACAAAGCATCCCTGGTATTCCTCCCATCAGCCCTGGAGGGGGTCAGGATCAGTTTGTGGACAGACCTGAGTAGTTGCATAACTGAAACATTCCACGAAACAAACAGAAAAAGTACTAGTAAGAGAACGGCAACGACAACAAGAGGAAAATAGAAGTAACCCTTTCCACCAGCTCTCAATATAATGTTACAGTTTCATGTGCTTGAAATTAATAAGCCTTTGATAAAGCAGAGAAGTATTATAATGTAGGATGCCAAGAAGCAAACAGGATCTCTCCTACATTAAAAAGACTATCAAATTTGCCAACAAGTCTGGAAACCCAAAGGAATATGCATTTAGGGGTAGAGAAGAGAAAGCAGACATTAGAAGGCAGATAGAGGTTATAGGAACATGGAAGGGACTGGGCGTGTCATTTTATTGGAATGGGGAATTCCAGGAGGAGGAATCTCTGCCAATGGGTTGGCTCTTTTTCTGCAATTTACAATCATAGAGAGTTTCCTACAGCACTCAGAGATGAAGTGACTTCCCCATTGTCATACAGGCAATGTGCCTTAGTAGAGGCAAGATTTGAAATGGGAATTTTAGCTCTAAAAGTTCTTTGTTCTGTATACCACACTACCTACTATTACTGGATCATGTTACAGAAATATATCATTTTCAATTTTTTTCTAAAAAATCAAGGACTTAAGTTGCCAGTATTTTTTTAAAGACAGGATCTCCTTTAATCATCCAGGCTAGAACTGCATAGGCTTCTTATAGCTTCCTACTCAGTTTGATTGGCGCAGGACCTTTGACTCCTCAGTTTCCCACCCGGGACAGTTTGCCTCTCCACAGGCAATCTATTCTGGCAGGATCACCATATTACTGCTGACCTCTCCCATTGACTTAGCCCACTTTAGTTCAGATCTCCTGAACTCAAAAGAGCCACCAACCTCAGCCTCCCAGGTAGTAGGGGATTCCAGGTGTGTGCCACCAAGCCTGGCTGCCAGCACATTCTTTTATCATGTTAATAGAAAACATTAAGGATGATTAGTTATCAAAGTAAACCAAAGGATCAGTCTGAAGATCAGAGAACACAAAGTCCTATTCTATTCTTTTATTTCTGCAAGACTAACAGTATATACTTTAAAAAAAATTACCTACCACTGCATTTTTTTAATATTGACTTTCATTGTCCTACAGGAAACTCAGAGCTTTAATAATAATAATAATAACTCACCTGTAAGTGCTACGTAAATGTAAGTTATATTGTTATAGCTAATACTAATAGCATAACAAACCTGTTTCTTCACACAAACATGTACATACACACTAAAAACAAACCAAAGCTAGGATCACCATTTTTATTTTTACAAAGGGGAAAACCTCTTTACAAAGGGGTTAAAACAACTTGCCCAACATCATATAGCTAACGTCAGAGATAGGACTTGAATCTAAGTCTTTTGATTGCAAGAACAGTATTTGTTATTGTGTTTTGATTTTTGGATGCAATTGGGGTTAAGTGACTTGTCCAGGATCACATGGTTAGCAGGAGGCTGAGACCATTCAGCCGTACATCCCAGTATTCTTTGTAATATGCACCAAAGCTACATTTAGAGCTGTAATGGATCCTTGGAGAGAGTTGGACTAAATGACCTCCAAGCTCCCTTCTAACTAAATCTATGACGACAATAATGATGATTGATGATGTGATCATCTAAACTAGTTGCTTCATTTTACAAATGAGGAAACTGAGGCCCAAGGAGGAAAACTTACTTGACCAGGATCACCCAGTAGTTGAGGTGATCAGGAACCCAATGCTTTTACCTTTTATAAGGCTTCTATTTTATAGATTAGTTACTATAGCCTAACTATATCCATTATATTCTGAGCCAGACATTCATTTCATAGATGAAGAAAATGAAACATAATTATTGAAAAAGACCATGTATACTAGCTTTGAAAATAATAAATGATCTCAAAGGATATCATTCCATATATAGCACAAATATTCATCATATTTTGATATCCAAATCTAGTAACTCTGTAGGTTATTTTCATGCTAAACTATGAAGAATCATTGAATTTCAGATCTGGGAGGCATTCAAGTTTTTTTAGCCTAACTCTTATTTTTTAAATGAGCTAATAAAAAGTTCGATCAATCGAGTCAATAGGCATATATTAAGTGATTGCTGTGTGTCAGGCATTTTGCTAATGACTGATATCTCCAACTGCTAGTGCCCTCCCTCCCAAATGATTTATGTAACTTTTATATTAGTTCACTTTATATTAATATTATATATACTTCTACCCCCTTTAGAATGTAAGCTCACAGTGTGTAGGCATTATTTTATTCTTTATATTGTTATCTCTGGTAGCTATAATAATAGCCCTTGGAACATAGTAGTTACTTAATAGACAACGTACAAATAATTATAGACATGGGATAAAAGAAAGTGAAAGTTAGGTGACTTGTCCAAGGACACACAGTTAGTGGCAGGGTCAAGGCTCAAACCCAGGTATCCTGATTCTTCACCCTAGACTATTATCTAATATAATGTATATTATAGTGGGCAGTTAGGTGGTACAGTGGCTAGAGCACTGAACCTGCTTCAGACACTTATTAACTACAACCTTGAGCAAGTCACATAATTTCTATTTGCTTTAGTTCCTCATTTATAAAATAAAAATAACAATAATAGTCATAATAATAGTATCTACTTTCTAGGTTGTTGGGAGGATCAAATGAGATGATATTTATTAAAAGAAAAACTCATCACAGTGTCTGGCACAAAGTTATCATTATAAATGTTAGCTGTTATTATTTAGACTGTAACGTATCTATGTTTACATATGGTCTGATGGCTTAGGTACATATTAGTGAAGTTTTTTTTTTAAATTAAAAGCTAAGTAGGGATAAGAGGGTGAAAAGAAGAAATACTGTGCTACGAGCTCCAGCATACATACACATTTCTCCATCTCTGAAGCTTGAAAAGAAGGGCGACTTGATATCCAGTAGATAAAGTACCAGGCCTAGACTCAAGAAGAATCATCTTCTTGAGTTCAAATCCAGCCTCAGACACTTAATAATAGCTGTGTGATCCTGGGCAAGTCACTGAGTCTTTTTGCCTTGGTTTTCTCATCTACACAATGGCAAAACTTTGCTCCAGCAAAGAAAATTCCAAATGGGAGTTGGACGTGACTGAACAACAAATGAGAAATGCTTAGGAGAGTGAGATTTAGTGCTGGAAGGGACCTCAGAGATTATCTTGTCCATCCCCTTGTTTTACAGTTAAAACTCAGAAAGTAAATGACTTTTCCAAAATAATAAATAGCTGAGCCAAGTTTCAAAACCGGGGCCTGCTAAAGCTTATTGTTTGCTCCATTCTACCATACTTATAATCTCTTTTGTTTATTCTCAAGTCGTTGTGTTTCTTTAAGCTTTTTCTACATATCTATACCAAAGAGTGGACCTAAAAAATATAAGAACAAGAAATAAAAATGGTTGGGTGGGAGGTACCTGTCAGCATAATGCTCAGATCCGTAACTAGCATGGAATGTCCTAGGGAGCTATCATCAAGTTGTGTTGCTGATCCTTATGTGATCATCATTCATGTGTATCCACTTATAGCCTAATCTCATGAGTTCATTGCTGCCATGTAGCACCAATGTCTCTGAACTGTCATCCCCAAAGTCTCATTGCAACGTCTCCCTCTGATGAAGACTACTATCCACTCCAACCCCAGTAGGCTAGACTCTGGAAAAATGGTTTTCTTTTTTCCTAGAACAATTTTATCCCTTTATTATTGAGTATTTATCTCACTATTTCTTAGTTATCGACTAAGTACCTATGCTTCCATGAGCCCCTTTCCTAAGACCAGTTGACTTCTGTCTCAAGTGAACATATTCTTGGTAATGCCTCATCCAGAGAGACCATCATTGAAATGAGAGTGGGACTCCATCTGGAATGTTTATGAACTCCTTACGACAGTCTTAGATCATTATGATTTGAGGGAACTTTTGACCTTGGTGGGAACTTGCATCTAGGGAGAAACTACAACTCTTAAGATACAAAAGGAAAGGGTACAACTCCACTACTTTCTCCAGGGTAAGTCTTCACAAACAGAATTGGTGTGAGGGCATTATTTGCCTGATGGATACAAGCAGGGGACAGTGGAGTTGATCAAATTGTAAGCCAAAGTGATATACCAATCAGACCAGAACTGGAGCCCATTATTAAATAAGGATTGGAGGCAGACTGGGATCAGATAAAGCAGCTCAGCCATTCAGACTGAAACAGCAGGTGCCTGGTTGGTGAAATTGACACAGTCCAGGCCAAGTCTCTGTGCTTTCCTGTGTCTCCAAGAACACTGTCCCAGGAGTCTCCACTTCCTTTTTACTTGCAATAATAAGTTTCTTCCTGTTGTTGCCTCTAACATGTAAAGAAGAAAAGGCTAGACTCAGCTCCCAAATGCAAGTCACATTGTAGCCTCGTATACCTTGCTTAATGCCTATCCATATTTTTACAAAACTTGATAAAGCTATTAAAGTATATGGTCATTAACTATGATTTATGCTTAAGCTTATAAGTACACAGTTAGGGATATAGAGAGGAGAAGCTTACTCAAGGAATAGATTTTTTTTTCTTCCCAATTCAAGCTGAGGTGGGGATGAATTGATTTAAGAGAGTGTTTCTACAATTTTTTTTTGTAGTATCTGAAACATACATACCCACTAGACTGTCTTTGAACTTGGAGAGAGAAAGGTAATAAGGAACAGCCTGAGGGGTGGTGGAATGTAGTATGCAGTTGTGCTCAGACTCTGAACTGCTAATACTTAGCTTATCTCTCATTAAAAGATTCAGTACCACATACTTGGTGCACTTACAGTCTCAATACCATGTAGGGACCTCACTTCCTTACATTTTTCTGATAATGTCTCTTTCTCAAAGTCACAAAACACGGCCACCTAATGAAATTCTTCTAAAATAACCAGGAATCCCAATTTCTCCATTTCTTTTGTAACTAACCAAAGACTAATTATATTTCCTTCCAATTGCAATAGTATATGGGTATAGGGTATCAAAACTGGAAGGAGTCATAGCAATTCAATATAGCAGAAATAGTACTGAGTTTATAGTTGTTAAGACTCAACAGTAGTAGACATTTCTATAACCCTTTAAAGTTTGCGAAACACTATATTTATTATCTTACTTGAACTTCACAACCACTTCATAAGGCAAATGCTGTATAGGTATTGCTATTTCCATTTTACAGGTGAGAAAACTGATGCTCACAAAATTGCATCTTTGCCATTGTCATATGCCATGTAAGTATCCAAATGCACAATTTCTGACTGTAAATCCAACTTCCTTTCCATTGTCTCATGCTGTTTAGTCCAACCACTTTTTATAAAGTAAAGTAGGTATTATGAGGTAATATAGATTTGAGTCAGAAAAGATGGGAATGAATCCAAACTTGGATACTTAACCAAATGTGAAAATGAGTAAGTTGCTTGTCTTTCTCTGAGTCTCAGTTTATTCAGCTCTACATTGGGAATAATGTTTAAACTCTATTTCCTAGAGTTATTGTTCAAGTGAGATAGTATATGGTTTATGATCTGTCCCTTTTTCTATTGTAAAAAATTATATAAATATACTTGCTATCAATTATATAGCACTTTTAGATGAACAAAGTGCTAATGCATATTATTTCATTTGTTCCTCACAGCTCTGTGAAAGAGCTGCCCAGAGGGACTTTCCCAAAGTCATACAACTAGTAAGCATAAGTAGGATTGGAACCGAGGGTCTCCTGAATCCAGGTTCTGGGCTCTTGAGTGAGTTCTTACAGTTACTGGCCACAAACATACAGTAAATTAGCTGCAGAGCCTGGACTGGAACTTTGATGTCCTGACCCAATCCAAAGCTCTTTTCACCATGATCCCTCCCAGTACACTTTCCCCCCAAAAGCTTGCTGGCTTTTGCACAATGTTAATATTTAAGTCCTGAGACTCCTGTGGTTCCAACATTCCATCCCCAGGTCTTTCCAGGTATGCTGAGCTTTTGCCTACTCTTTTCATACAACAATTTAGAGCAGATATAGTCATAACTGCACTATCTATCTGGTAAGTATATACATATGTAATTAGATGGCTGCAAAATTATATATGTGAGTCTTTAAAGAAGGGAAGAGTTCAAAATTGAAATCCCAGCCTGGTAAATAACCTATTATGCCCAAAGCGATCCTGATTGCCTATTCATAGTTGAAACTTACATGAACCCTTGTTCATTAAAGAATGAATAGCTGCTAATTTGCAGCATTACCAAAGCAAAGTTCAGATGACAGAATAAAAAAAAGAAAAAAGAAAAGCCCTCTCAAATCAGAAGCGGACCAGCTGTCCCACATAATCCCCACTACAACTTTCTTAATATACTTGGGGCCCTATTTTTAAATTCTACTGTCTAATTAAAAGCACTAGGAGGATAAAAAGATGCAGATTGCCAAATTCAAAATTTAATAATAAAAGAAAAGATAAGAAAGAAACCCCTCCTTCCCCACCTCCCCATACAATATACAGAATCAATTCATTTGTGAAGGATGATATTTTAGGAAGATTTGTGTCAGGGACACTAACCATCTTGAGCTCAACAGAATTATAGGAAGTTAGTGCTTTAAGAGACCTTGCAAATCAACTAGTTTCTTCTCTGTTTCTGAATAGTTGATGGAACCCAACCTAGACCCATATCCCCTACCTCCCAGTCCTGTGTTGTTTACTGTGCTACAGACCCTAAACTTACTAAGGATGTTTTTTGACACAAAGGCAAAAAAATAAAAACAACAACAACAAAAAATAAATCACTATCCCTACCTTCAATAGGCTTGCAGACAAATTGAGGAGGAAATCTTCATACATGTGCATAAATAAATAACAGTAAAAGACTGTTCTGGACCTCTTCGCTTTTGTGTCTACACTCTTTTTCTAGTTCACCTAATAAGCTCCCATGAGTTTAATTGTCATCTCTACGTAGATGAGTCTCTGTACTGTGTTCCAGCTCCTCATCACCACCTGCCTACTGGATGATTTGGTCTGGATGTCCAGAAGCATCTCAAGCTTAACATAACTGAAATAGAATTCATTATTCACACCCCCCGCCCCCCCAAAAAAGAACAATACTTCTTTCAAACTTCCCTATTTTAATCAAGGGTACCATCCACCTTTCAGTCACCCAACTATACAGGGTTATGCTCAATTTCTCACTCTCACTCACCCCATATAGCTATTTACTTGCCAAATCTGCCCATTCCTTCACAATATCTATTGCATACATCCTCCTCTTTCCACTTACCCAATCATCACCTGGTTGAGACCTTCATTCACCTGTTGCCTGGACTATGGCAATAGTCTCTCCTTACCCCGTGTCTCCCCACTCTCAGCCATCCTCCATGTGGCTGCAAAAGTGATTTTCCTAAATCTCAAGACCTACTAGGTTACCCCTACTCAATAAACACTAGTGGCTTCCTCCTCCAGGATCAAATATAAAAATCCTCTGACATTTACACATCTTTACAACCTGAATCCAACAAAATTCCCATCCATGCATTCCAGGGTCGATTATACTAACCTTCTTGATGTTCTCCACACGATACTCCATTTACCACCTTCATGTCTTTTCATTGATTGTTCCCTATGCCAAGAATGATCCTCCACTTTACCTTAATCTCCTGGAAACTTGGTTTCCATCAAGACTCAGCTCAAAAACTATTTTGAAGCTTTCCCCTAACCATAGCTGCTAGTACGTTTACCTACTCCAAATTCCCCCAAGGTCATGATATATCTGCTTTAGTGAAAATGTTGTTGTTGTTTGAAATGAGATCCCTCTTCTCTAATTCTCTTCATTTCAAAACCCCTTGACATCATATTCTAATCTCTTCTCCTTTCCCCTAGTCTGACAAAGAGACATCCCTCCTCTTTGTCAAAGCCATCCCTTCCTTATGTATACTTGGTTCCATCCCCTCCTCGCTTTTTCTTATAAACTGTATTCTCTTTCATCTCTCTCTCTCTCTCTCTCTCTCTCTCTCTCTCTCTCTCTCTCTCTCTCTGTCTCTCTTTCTCTCTCCTCGTTTCTCTCTCTCTCCTAAGTCTCCTCTCCTCTCTTTACCTATTTCTATTCAATCAATCAACAGATAGTATATGCTAAGCATTGGAGGAGTGTTTTTGAGGATTCCATTATCCATTCTCCCAGTTTGGATATTTCATCATTACCCTAGACTTCTTACTCTTTCTCACCCCATATAGCCAATAAGTTGGTAGATCTTGCTATTTCTACCTTAAAAACATTTTTCTCATCCAACCCCTTCTATCCAATACTTAGTTCAAGCTTCTTCACCTCTTACCTAGATTATTGCAATAACCTCCTAATGAATTTTCTTGCCTAAAGTCTTTCCCTAACTACAGTCCATCCTAAACACTGCTGCCAAAGTAATTTTCTTTAAGTACATTAGTCTTTTCTTTAACCACATTAGTCTCCTACTCAGTCAACTGCAATGACTTCCTATTGCTTCTAGGATAAAATGTAGCTTCCCTTCGTAGCTTTTGAAATCCTACGCAACCTAGCCTCAACCTACCTCTTATTGAATATCACCCCCCCACCCCCATTACTCTGTGATTCTGCCAGACTGACTTTCTGTTTCTTTTTTGTTTTTATATTGCCTTTCAGCACCTGGCAAATATTAAGCACTAGATAAATGCTTGTAGATGAAATGGTTGATTAATTTAGAAAATAAGTAATCCTAGAGTTCAAAAGAGAGAATATTGTGAGCATAGATGGTCAAGGAAGGCTTCGTGGAAGAGATGAAACTTGGGATGATCCTTAAAGAGTAGTTAATATGGGGGTGGGCGGAGGAAGGAACAGAAAGTTCATGTCTTGTGAATGTAATTGTGTGAACAAATTTTAGGATCATGAATTAATCTTGCTTTTGGAGCACAGACTATTCTTAGGCAAGTAGTAGGAATCACAGAATTTCTACACTGAAAAGGATCTCAGTGGCCATTGAGTTTAATTCACACATGAAAATGAATCTTTGTATCAATATGTCTGAAGAGTTATTACCAGCCTTTGCTAGAAGTCCTGCAATGAAGGGAAAGCTGCCATCTTCTGAGGCAGCCTATTCTATTTTGATATAGTTCTAATTTTGATGAAATTTTTCTTTGAGTATAAGATTAAATTTGTCTCTTTGTAACTCTCACCCTGAGACCAAAGAGAAGAAATTTAACCCCTTCAAAGTATTTGAAGATAGCTATCATTCCCCCATCTCCATTTCCTTTAACTGATGCTCATTGGGTATGATCTCTTGTCCCTTCTCCAACCTGGATCTCCACCATTGAACAATTACTTTGCTTTCCATTTTATCAATGCCCTTCCTAAAATAGTGCGCACAGAACTGAACATACGAAGACTTGAAATGTAGTCCTACCACATCAAAGTAAAGGAAATTATGGTGAGAGAGTTAATGAAGCAAAGTCATTACCAAGGGTTTTCAATGGTATGAAATTGGAAGGGAAGATATAAAACATGAACCGTGGAAAAGATCTATAAGTATTTTTATAACAAACTTTAACCACCAAGGATATTGGAGTTACCATGTTTGGATTCTAGCTTCACCATCCCAGGAACGTTTGTGGAGGAAGTTTAAATGGAAATAAAGAAACCTTTATGCTAATAGGAATTGGACTGCAAAAAGTACCCTCAGAAGGAGCAATACCAGAACTGACACAATATTGGAAATAAGGAAGGATTGGTCCTTAAAGTATGTAAAAATGGGGAAGGATGACAAAGACATAGAAAACATCTCAGGCATTATCAAAAATATGACTAAGGGAATATTAATAATTATTGACTATGTCTAGTTCTCAACTAGATAACAATTTTGAAAATAAACTGAATATGCATGAAAAACATCCTTTATGAGAATACCAAGAAGGGAACAATAGTATTTTAACAAACAACATTCCATGGTAGACTCCATATTAACAGTCAAAGAAATGACTGAAATTGCAGAGGAAACAATTTCTCATTGTTCTTATTGTTTGATGTCTATTAAAAAGCATTCAATTCAGTAGATTAGAATGTCACTTTAGGTTCTTAACCTCCAACAAGCTGTCTTCCATATATAGGTGCACAATTACAATGTACCTTGTAAGACATAACACCCAACTTTAATCCACATTCTACTCTGATTAATAAAAGGAGGTAAGGCATAAATTTGCTTGTCTATTTGATGCTGTTTAAAAAAGAGGTCAACAAATAATCCATGCTAAAGGCGGAATCCCTATAGTTATTTGGATTCTCTAGTTCATTCTAGATATAAATAACAGACTGATTTTATCCATCCCTGGAACATTGCAGAACTTCCTAAATGAGATCCATAACTCCAAAGGGTTTGACCACATTGTCCATAATTGTTTGTATAACGTATGAAGAATCTCTATTGTCCAGATTATTGTTATGTACAGTATGCGAGATCATGTATAGATCTTGCCCATCAGAATATATCTAAACCAGTTGCTTCAAATGGACAGTGAGCCAGACCAAGATTGCACAAGGAAGATAGGCCAGATGGCTTTTGAGAACTTTTCCAGTACATTTTTTAATGATCCCAAGCATCTTTTAAAAATGAAGGCCCAACTTTAAAAAAAATGAAAAAAACTGTTATAATCTTCCAATGATGTTGTATGGCTATGAATCATGAAATAGTTCAGTCTGTAAAGAATTGAAGTAGTAAATGAATTAAAAGGACAAAGAAGAGTTGCATTTGGGGTATAAGCAAACTAAAGCATAGAGGAAGAATAAAGCAGAAAAAGTGGTGTAAGGATGCCATCATATACCGATAGACAGAAATAAAGAGCTCTATCTATCTGAAGAGAAGAAATGGGCTGGCCATTTAATGAATGACGGATAACTATGAAAGTGCTCTGTTGATATCTTGTGAAGTCAAAAGGATGGGAGAAGGGTATCTACCATATTGGGTCTCCCTTTCTCTTTATCATGGAGAATTGGCGGGGGGTGTAGAATTATGAATTGAGCATTCAACAAGAGAAGAAATAACGTATACAAAAAATATAAGTAGTGTGTGATGGTGATAAAGGAGGTGTGTAGATAATGTGCTCTAGAAAAATTTGCAGAAGAAAACACTTTCAGGTAGTTGAAAGCATTAAGGATCAGGATGGCTTTGGACCTGATCCTAAAAAAGAGAGGTATTTTTTATAATCAATAAGTATGATCTTTCTATGTAGAAGGAATAGCCTCCACAAGGACACAGAGTTAGGGGATGACAAATCAAAATCAGGGAATATTTAGTAGTCCAGTGTAGCTAAAAATAGAGTAAAAAAGGGCAATAATGTAAAATAATGTTGAAGTCTTTCTGTAGAGGACTTTCTAAGTATCTGCACTGAATAAGAAGCAGTTTGGCATAGTGGATGAAGAGCCAGACTTGAAACTAACAACACTAACTTTTTGATTCTGGGACATTTAACTTCCTAGAGCTCTAACTATCCAAGACTCAAAGTTAAAGAGAAGACACCAGTTTGTATTCCAGACTTCCCCTACCATGCCATACCTCTTCATCCTGAAACCTCATTCTAGTTTTGGAATTCACATATTGGGAATACACTCTGCCCCTGTGACTTCTTCCTCTGTTTGGATGGTTCTTTCTAGATTCTCAATTTGAGGAAGCTGAGCCATGTCTCATTCCTCTCCAAGATGCACACCGGACTTCTACCATGCCCCAACATTGGCTACTTCCGCTCCTCAATATTGCCTTTCAGCTTCCTCTTATGTAATGTCTTTCTCTAATAGGATATAAAATCATTGAAGGCAGTGACTCTCTTTCTTTGTACTTGTATTTGCATTCTCCAAGCTTCTCACAGTGCCTGGCATCTAATAAGTGCTTGTTGACTTACTGACTGATAAAGAGTTCCATTATTCAGAAGTTCCCTATAGAGATGAAATCCTAGCTCTAGCTCTGATCCCTTGAGTGAACCTTGAAGGAAAAGAGTTTTCCGAGTGCCAGAAGTGAAAGGAGAAATTGGATGTGGCAATAGGAATAAAGAACCAGTGTAGTGATGGTAAGGGGCTGGGGGAGATAATAGGGAAGGTTCAGTCATTGGTGGAGAGGATAGCCAGAAATGCACTGTCTTCTGTGAAAAGCTATGTCTCTGTGAGTATCAGAAGATAGAAGAAGCCAAATAAAATATTCAAAAGGAAGGGAAGTTTGTTACCTATGGAACAGAAATTACAAAGGTTACAATGGAAGAGGCAAGTAGACCTAGAATGAGACATGGCTAGGGTAGAATGGAGGAACATGAGGATGAGAGAATGGGAGACAAGGATTAATGAGAGGAGTTGTTTGTTCTTAAATACCTTACAATTCAGTATTACTGCATTTGGGAGTGAGTCACAAGTAGATTTCACTTTGTGTTATTGAAGTATTGCCATCATACACAGAGACAAAGTACCCTTATCAAGTAATTTTTTTACTCATGTATGACTCTTTATGACCCCATTCTTTTTGTTTGTTTGATTGTTTTTGTCAAAAACATTGCAGTGGTTTGCCATTTCCTCCTGCAACTCATTTTACGATGAGGAAACTGAGGCAAACAAGGTTAAGTGACTTGCCCAGTGTCGCATGGCTAAACAAGTGTCTAAGGTCAGATTTGAACTTAGGAGGATGAGTCTTTGTAACTCCAGATGTGACACTCTATCCACTGAGCCACCTTGCTGCTCCAAATATTTGAAGTCTAATATTTGTACAATTTAAATAGTAAACATTATTTGAATGATATACTTAATGTCTTTCCCCTCCAGAAAGAGAACAATATGTCAAAGTCACTAATGGCATTCTGAAAATAGAAGGGATCTACCCTTCAGTTACAGCATCTAGACCATTAGTTTGTTTTGTTTGGGTTTTTTACATTCTATTAGTACAAAGAATAAGACTGAGGGTCATAGAATTAAAGCTAAGAGGTATGTTAGAGGCCATCTAGTTCATACCCACTTCACCTTATCTTACAAGTGAGTGAAATGAGGCCCAGAGAAGTACTTAGTAACTCTGTAAAGATCCGAACTTGTTATCTGCCTTCAAATCCATTGCTCTTTCCGATATCTAATTTTGCTTTCATGATAGCAAAATGGTTCATATAATATAGTTATCATCAAATTACTAACTTTCATACCCAAAGTGGACTGTTTGCTTTTTCCAAAATCTGATATTCTTTTTTCTACCTCCATGCCTTTGTGCTCAGACTGTCCTTCATGTCTGGAATTCTATTCCTCCTTATTTCCACCTCTTGAAATCACTAGGTGGAATATCAATTAATTCAAGTTTCCTCCCTCCAACCCCACTTATTGGTGCTTTCTACTCTCCAAATGATTTCATATTTACTATTCTGTGTTTATTTTCTTTTCTCTCAGTAGAATGCAAGTTCCTTTGGGGTCAGTGATTGTTCTTAGGTTTTGTCTTAGAGATAGATGTTTGATAAATTCTGGTTGAATGAAATGGGACAGAATCAAAATGGTAGAGCTCTGTTTTAGTACAAAAGCTTGGCCATGTTTCACACTTACAGAGGATTAATGCAGTTATTATTTCACTCTCCTCAGTAAGCTATCTTTTTAACAGGTACCATTCTTGAACCATGAGAGGGGATGGAATAATTTCTAGGTTTAACATAAATAGTGAAACTTTACCAACTCTTCTAGGACTATTTCCAAAGAAAACCCTCCAAGTGAAGCCTGTATGAAAGCTGTATGAAATAAAGTAGTTGATTTGGAATTGAGAAAAGAAAACAGTTTCACCAGGGGATTCCCTTTCCTGCCTCCCACTCAATCCCTGGTTTGCCCTTTCATTGACCCTCAGAATAAAACGTTTTTCTACTTCAGAAGACTGAAGGCTTTAAATTTAAGTTTGTTCCTTGCCCTGGCTGCCTGGAATTGGGACTGCTCACCCCCACAGCAGATTCCATCTCAGTGCCTGACTTTTTAAAACAAAGGAGTGCCTCTGTCATTGAGGGAAATGTTTGGGAGGGAATCCTGACCAACAGGCATGTCTCTTCCTGAGCTGCAGGGGAAGTCACACATCCAGCTGGGTCTCTGACTGAGAACCACAGAAGAATTTTGACTGGAAATCTATTGCCCAATCCACTCCTGAACAACTTTTCCCTCTGTTAGGAAAGGACTATGGGAACCTGAAAATGAAGAAATCACTGTCCTAATATTGAAATTACCTGAATTTAATTTTCTAAAAAAAAAAAATTAATTCCTTGCTCTGCCTGACTAGGAAACTGGTTCAAACCTTAGAAGTCAGTTTTCCCCAAATTGTCTAAATGTGGAGAACTTCCTTGGCTTTGGCCCAGCTCCAGCTGACTTCAAAGAGACCCTATAAAGTTGTTAAGTGAAATTAGTGACTTCCAAAATGTGAATGATAGAGTAGAGAGATTCATCTTGTTATTTGCCATTGCCATGTACAAGTCAAACTCAAATGTACATGTCAAAACAAAGAATGTGAAACCAGGATGTCATCCTATAGCATCATGGAACGTTCAAAGATGCAATGACTTTGTGAATTAATTGTAGTTGAATGCCACTTAGGAAACAATATGATATAGAAACTGTATTTTCAGAAATAGTAAATTGAGTGCTTTATGTGGCAGTCTAAGACTAGTCTGCAGAGAAATTCCCAAACTGTGGTGGTAGAAGGAAGTTCCTTACCTGGTAGTTCTCATGTCAGTAAAATCATAGGTCCAGAGGTGAGCCTTATCTCAAAGACTTAGAGTCTTAGAGCGTTGCCTAGAGCAAAAAATAGGTTAAGTAGTTTGTCCAGAGTCACACAGATAGGATATGTCAGAAGCAGGACTTGAATTCAGGTCATCAATCACGCAGTCAATAAACACTTATTAAGTGCCTATTATATGCCAGAGACTATGCTAAATGCTAGGGATAAGAAAAGAAACAAAAAACAATCCCTGCCCTCAATGATCTCCAGCCTAATGGGAAAGATAACAAACACATATGTACCTACAACCTATATACAGGCTAGATCTTGTTGTCCTTTGTACTGCAAGACAACCAAAAGGACATCCCAAAGTCAGAGTCAAAGTACAGTGTATCCAACGATGGCTGCTCAGGCCAATATGAGCTTGGAAGGATCTATCATAGACTGGGCACACATAAATCGTTTGAACATTTGGGATGAAGATGTTTCTAAATTTGCATATCTCACATTTCTTTTGAGCTATAGCAATTCTGCTTGACTCATAGAGCACAGCACCTTCTCTAATTCATGTACACCATGGGGGTACCACCCCCTGGTGGTCCTATGCCAGTGTCTCCTGTGTCTCACTATCTGAAGAACTCTTCAGAGAGACCTTGAGAGCATCCCTGTATCACTTCGTCTGACCTCCGTGTAAGTGTGTTTATCTTGTGTGAGTTCTCTGTAAATTAGCCTTTTAGGCAAACACACATTTGGCAGATGAAGAACATGGTCAGCCCATGGGAATTGTGCTCCCTGAAATAGAGTTTGAATGTTTAACAGATCAGCTGGAGAGGTGATCTCACAGTCTGCTATTTTATCTTGCTAGGTGAACTTTAGAATCTTCCAAAGACAATGCAAGTGGAAG
Organism: Notamacropus eugenii; assembly: GCF_028372415.1. Lineage (NCBI taxonomy): Eukaryota > Metazoa > Chordata > Mammalia > Diprotodontia > Macropodidae > Notamacropus > Notamacropus eugenii. Next base: position 554,486,995 of record NC_092872.1, read on the forward strand.
CTGTTCAATTTTCCTGGCACGGCACTGGTAGACTGTCAAGGTTTCACAGTCATCCAACAATGAAGTCAGCACAATAGCTCTGTACAACTTCAGTATTCTTATCTCCCACACTTTCTTTCAGAGCCTCCTAAACACTGAACTAGCTCTGACAATGTGTGCATCAACCTCATCATCTATGTGTACATCCCAGAAAGTATAGCGCCAAGGTGGAGCAGCTAGGTGATATAGTGGATAGAGCACCAGTGCAGGAGCCAGGAGGACCTGAGTTCAAATCTCACCCCAGACATTTGACACTCACTAGCTGTGTGACTTTGAGCAAGTCACTTAACCCCAATTTGCTTCATCCCGGGTCATTTCCAGTCATCCTCATCCTGGTCACTGGATTCAGATGGCTCTGGAGGAGAAGTGAGGCTGGTGACCCACACAGCCCTTCTTCACTCAAAACAAAGTCAAGTATAAGTCATGTCATCATTTCTCTGATGGCCTGGTCTTCTTCGGCAATGAAGGACGAACACACACATACCGCCAAGGTAAATGAACTTATCCACAGCATTCAAAATTTCTTCATTTGCTGTAACCATGGGTTCCACATATGGATGGTAAAGGATTGGCTAGTGAAGAACCTGTCTTAGTATTGTCAGGCCAAAATTAGTACAAACAACAGAGAATCATTCCATACTGTGTTGCATTTTGACCTCAGAGGCTGCACTGATTTTGCAATCAATGGGAAAGACAGCAAATAATTATAAGAAGGAAGACTTTGGAAATAAGTGAAACTGGAAAAGGCTTTCTGTAGATGGACTTTCAGTTGGAATTTGAAGAAACAGAGAGAAACCAGGGAGCAGAAATAAGGGGAGATATGTTCCAGGCCCTAGGGATAGTCAGAGAAATCCCCAGAGGTGATAGGTCCAGTGTCTTGTTTATGGAGCTGCAAGGAGGTCAGTGTTACTGGATCAAAGAGTACATCTGGGGAGTAAGGTATAAAAAGATAGTAAAGGAGTATATGTGTGGGGGGGGGTGCGGAGGGGGTTAGATTATGAAGGACTATGAACACCAGACAGGATTTTATATTTAATCCTAGAGATGACAGGAAGCCACTGGAATTTACTGAGTGGGGGGAGAGGGTAAAAAAAAAAAAAGACAGTTGTAAATTTGACACACCTTGGCAACAGATCAGTTATGGAGGTGGAAGGAAAAGATAGTGAGGAGCCAAGGATGACACTCAAGTTATACACCTGGGGGACTGGGAAAATGGCGCTGCTCTCAACAATTATAGAGAATTTTGGAGGGATAGAGGTTTTATAGAGAAAGATAATGAGTATTTTGGGACATGTTGCATTTAATATTTCTACCAGAAATTCAGGTTGAGACATTTGAAAGACAATCAGAGATGTGAGACTGTAGATGAGTCAAGAGGTTAGAGCAAAATAGGCAGATTTGAGAATCATTAGCATAGAGATGATCATTAAATCCATGGGAGATGATGAGATCACCAAGGGAAGTAGTATAGAGTGAAAAGAGAAAAGAGGCCTGGAAAGAGAATTGTAGGATAACAATGGTTAAAAGATGTGATCCGGATGAGAATCCAGAAAAAGAAACTGAGACTTCAAATATGAAATCCAGCTTGTAGTTTTTTTAAGACTTTTAAAATCTGATTCCTTCCTATCTTTCCAATCTGTTATGCTTTACTCCCCTCTATATACTCTTTGCTTCACTGGCAGTGGTATCTGCACTATACCTTAGATAAGACACTCTATCTCTTATCTCCTCATCTCTGCCTCCTAGATTCCATGACTTCCTTCAAATCCCAGTTAAAATTCACCTTTTGTAAGAAACTTTTCCCAGATCTCAATAACTTTATTGCCTTGCTTCTGAGACTATCTCCAATTACATATATGTGTATATGTGTACATATATGTATATATACACATATATACACATTTATATGTGTATATATGTATCTTGTTAGTACATAATAATTTGCATACCATTTCCCCTATTTTACTATGAGCACCTTGAGAGCAAGGACTGTTTTGCCTTGCTTTGTATCTCACTTAATATAGTACGCTTAATAAATGCTCATTGATATATTTCTATAGACTATAACAATATAAAGAAGAAATACTAATCAAATTAGTGGTTACTAATAGCCTTAATCAGATGAAATCAAGAAACTCATGCAAGAAACTCCTCTTGATTTTTTTAAACTTTTAATTTTTAAAAAAGAAATTTATGGATATATTTTGCTTTAACAAAAATAGATTCTTTCCAGACACCCAAACAATACCTTCTACAAAGTACATTCTATAAATACATATAAGGAACAATCCCTTAACAATATGATTCTGATTGATGGTGCATGTCAGTACATTTTTAATTTATGTATCACTTAAACATGGGAAAGACAGATTCTTTAATTTTGATAGTGCCTGACACATAGTAGGTACTTCAGAAATGCTTGTTGCTTGATTGATTGAATGTGTGGAAGCAAGATCAATCATCACTGATTTTATTTACCTTTGTAGTAATCATTGTGTATATTGCTCTTTTGGCAGTGCTTTCTTCACTTTGTATTGTTCTGTAGAAATCTTCCCATGTTAAATAAAGATTGTGTCTGTTTTAAATTTCTTTTTTTTTTAACTTCTTGTTTTTCTGTCTCTGTCCTCATTAGAAAATTGTCATTTTTCATTGTTGTCTGCTTCTAACATGTACCATCCTCTTAAATGTAATTGGCTACTTCTAATTGTATGTATGTATGTGTGTGTGTGTGTGTGTGTGTGTGTGTGAAAGAGAGAGAGAGAGAGAGAGAGAGAGAGAGAGAGAGAGAGAGAGAGAGAGAGAGAGAGAGAGAGAGAGAGAAACAGAGAGAGAGAGAGAGAAACAGAGAAGCAAATAATCACATTTCTCAAAAACTGCAACGGAAAAGTCAGCAGGTTCCAAAAAGAACTTGAAAGGCTCTCCATTGGGTATAGTGCATGATAACCTTTAAAGATAATAACAATTGCACCTAGCAAAGTGAATAACAAACATTATGTGCTCATTTGGATCCTTATAAGAACGCTGTGAGATAGGTGTTATTATTATCCCACTTTATAGATGAGAGAGTTGAATGACTGATCTAGCTAATAAGTGGGAGATAGGATTCAAACGCAGCTCTTCCTGACTCCAAGCTCAGGTCTCTATCCCTTGTACCACCCAGCTGCCTCTCAATCCGCTCTGCCATTCTGTTGCATTGATGTCCAAGGATTCTGTAATCTCCAATGGGGCTGCTCAGAGGCTCTTCTTCCTATTTTCATCTTTCTACTGGTAAGATTTGTGTTTCGTGCTGCTTCTGAACTACTAGTGATCACATGTAAGTAGAGGCCTATGTAGTGGAAGCTAGGACTGGAGGCATGAGGCGGGGCAAGGCTTTACATTCCCAAACCTATTCACTGAGATCTTTATAATAAAAACAAAAGGAATTTAGAACTGAAAAGGACCTTAGAAAATTCATCCAACCCTCTCAATTTACAGTTGAGGAAAGTGAGTCCCAAGGAAGTAACTTGACTTGCCCACGTCCATTCCATACAGCTAGTTAGTGGTAAAGCTAGGACTAAAGCCCAGGTGTATTCCTCCTATTCCCACCATTCCCTTGTTCTTTTCACCATAGCACATCACCTTAGGGAGCCAGGCTGCTACTATCATAATATCCTTATGAGGACAATATATTTAGAATACAAGTAACTGGATACAATTAACTAAAGAGTGGAGGTACTTAAGGAATTTTACTTTGATCATTTTTTGTTGTTCAGTTATTCTAGTCACGTCCTACTCTTCATGACCCCATTTGGGATTTTCTTGGCAAAGATCCTGGAGTGGTTTGCCATTTCCTTCTGCTGCTCATTTTACAGGTGAGGAAACTGAAGCAAACAGGGTTAAGTGACTTGCCCAGGGTTATATAGCTAATGTAAGAGAAGAAATATGAGCCCATATCCTCTTGATTCCAAGACCAGTGTCTTATCCAGTTGCTCATTCCAATAACTAATCTTTCTAAAATATTTAAGATATTAACATGTCAAGACTCTAAAGGATCCATGAGTTCAAAGTCTGAGTGTAACCTCCACAAATTCTGATCACAGCTTCCTCATAGTAAAAGGTCTTCATGAGGCTTTGTAGTCATATATTCATCACAAGGTAACCAGCTCTTTGGTGAGGAGACACCACATACTGTGGGGGTAATCCTGAGCTCCTGAAGTCTATGCTAGCTGAACACAAGCTCTGCTAAGTCCTACCAAATGACCCAATAAAAGAATGCATATCTAACTCCGAAGACCAATCTACCTAAGTTCAGAGAGATTCATCACTGGATTCATGTCAGGCTGATGAATTATTTGGCAACTGTTAACTCTTGAAGCTTCAACATCTAAGTCCTAGGGAAGTTACGATATCATTGTTTCAGGGGATCCCCACACCAGTGAAATCACACATCTTGAAACATTAAATATTAATTGCATATACAGTTTCAAACTGAATATGATATTCATAATTCATACTTTAGCTGTCCGCCAATTCTTTGTCAAGGGTATCCCCTTTAAATATTAAGTTCCTAGGAGACAGAATTTGCATTTACTTTACTTGCACCATATACCTATAAAGGCTTAATAAAACAATAGGCAGCTTGAAAGAGGAGTTTCATACTTGAATACCCAGAATTCCATTCAATTCAGTGAACATGAATTAGATCCTTAATGACTCCCTCTCATCTCTAGGTTTAAATATAAACTTTTTTCTTTGGCATGTAAAGTTCTTCACAACCCGGCCCCTTGCTTTCTTTCTAGTACTCTTAGTTTTCTTCCTTTCACACACTGTGTGGTCCAGCTGTACTGGCCTATTTGTTCTTCCTCACATGATCTATCTTCTACATCCCTCCTTTTGCATTGGATGGACTCCATTCCATATGTGGAATGGTCTCCCTCCTCACCTTTACCTCTTAGCATCTCTGGCTTCCTTCAGCCTCAGTTCAAATGTCACCTTCAGTAGAAGATATGTTTACTACCTCCCAGCTGCTAATGGATCCCCTCTTAGATTATATTTATCTACTTTGTATGTATCTTGTATATATATATATATATATATATACATATATATGTATATATGTATATATATGCATTAGATTTTTATACATATATATATTAGATTTTGAGATCCTTGAGGGAAAGGAACTAACTTTTGCCTCTTTTTGTACCCCCAGTGCTTAACACAGTACTTGGCACAAAGTGGAATCTTACTATGATCAATCGATCGATCGACTGATTGATTTGCTAGGCTCTAAGGATACAAAGATAAAAATGAAACAATCCCTTGCCTTTGGATCTTACATTTCATTGGAAGAAAAAAATAAGAGAAATAGGTAGTGGAAAAGATGTTGGACTAGGATTTAGAAGAAACTGGTTCCAGAAGAATGTGACCTCCTTGTAGGTAGGTGTCATCTCAGATCTGTGCTTGTATACTCCATGCCTTGCCCAGTACCTGACACATAACAGATCCTTAAAAAAGGTTTGCTTGCTTGCATAATTGATTATTCTAGTCTCCCTACTGCCACTAACTTTCTATGTAACCTTGATAATATCCTTAAGTGGCTTCACCTTCACTTTCCCTAGTCATAAAACAAAGTGATTAAGTTAGATGACCTCTACAGTCATGATAATTCTAATGATCTGCAAATCAAATAACACAAAAACAAACAAACAAAACCCTGAAAGGCTGTTTCTTTAGAATCTGAATCACATAAATTTTGATCAATCAGTTTTTGATTTTAAGTTTCCAACAGTAGCAATAATAATATGCATTTATTACAATTTTTTTTGTCTCTAACAGTAAGGAAGTTTAACTTTCAAAGGAACATCAAGGAAAATATAAAAACTATAAAATATTAAAAAATATTAAAAATCATAAGCAAAAATATTAACTGTGCTGTGAAGTAGGATTTTAGCATCATTTGTAAGTTTTCAGGGAGAGGTCAGGTGACCCCTTCTTGGAATTATAGAATTACTGAAGGCTGAAAGGACATATTAGAGACCATCTAAATTATTCCTTTCAGTTAATTGATAGGAAAGCTGAGACCAAGAGAAGAAGTAGTCTATCTCATAATGAGTTAGTGTCAGAGCTGAGACACGAATCCAATTATCTTGATTTGTCCTGTGTTTTTTTTTCTACTGTAGAGAGGAAGTATGATATAAGAGGATGAAGAGAACATCAAAATAAAACATTGTTTTGGGTATAATCAGAGAACTGTGTTCAAATCTCACCACTGACATTTATCAACTATATGGCCATGAGCAAATCATTTAATCCCTGTAAGCCTCGGTTCTCTCATCTGTAAAATGAGGATAGTATCACCAATAATATACACCTGGCAGGGTTGTATTTAATATCAATTGAGATAGCGCATATAAAATGCTTTAGAAGCCTTACAACATTATATAAATGCCAGATACTGTTTTTATTTCCATAATACCATATTATATCCCCCTGGGAATGTTAAAGAGGGAAATCATCCATCATCCAGGGAGCCTGACTGCATGACCTTTAAGGATCTTTCTAGGCCTGGACTTCTATTTCATAAAAATCACTTAAAACAGTTTTTATAGAAATGTAATACTTCAGACACAGAGGTCAAAAAGAAATTCATTTCTTTTTATGGGTTTCAAATGAATAAATGCGGAGCAAACACTAAAATTCTACTTTCAGTGGCTTTTTTGCATTCTCTTGGACTCCTCATTTACAAACAATTGTATAAAATCAATAATGTCATAATGTAGACTATCAAAAAATATTGTTACTAATACATACTAGATCTTCCCCTTTAAGTTGGATTTGAAAGCTAAGCATTATTACCTTGGGTGGAGAAAAATGTTTCTAAAGCAGAATGCCTTAATGAATTGTCTGCAGTACCCCCAGAGTGCTTGCTATCTTGCAGACACACTGTATGTGAGAGGTGTCTCCATTTTCAAATGTATTTAATAAAACTTTGCACTTATTATTGGAATCTGAGATGGAACACGGAACGCTGTCAAAGAGATAGCACCTCCCAGAACAGAGCGGCTGATGGAAAGATACTCAAGAGAGGATGGGCATTTGATTATTCCTGTTATCAGCTACAAGCAGAGATGCTATCTTGTCTCTCCCTATTCTGATTTCTGACTGTTGAGGAAATGACATTGTGGAAATGAGAGTTATTAGGCAGAATATGTTGCCTGGTAATCCGAAAAAAAAAAATCCAAGAGAAACAATCAAAAAAAAGAAAGAATACCTCCATGTTCTTAACATCCTCATTACCAAGGCATTAAGGTCAATAAAGCTTCATAATTCTCCACATTTTAAAGTGATCTGTTCTAAAATTAGAACTTATAATTCGAAGTATATGGGTTCAGATTTATAAAGAGTATAATATATCAATAGTCTTCCTAGAACAGGTTTAATGCACATGAGTGTATACATATGTATATGTGTGTGTGTGTGTGTGCATTGTAGTTCATGTTCAATAGGGCTATGATTATTTTAGCAGACTAATGTCCAATGTTAGTTGACTGATGAAAATATTGTGCTAATAGAGTTGTCTAATTTCCATTACAAACCAAATCACCCATGATGCTAAATTGCTTTCTATTTTGTCATTTTTTAGTTATTATCTTATGTTACTGAACTGGTAATTAGACCTGGATCCATGTGTTTTCCTTCTTACTCTTCACTATTTAAACGTCTGGAGAGACGTTTAAGACATTGGTAGATATATATGTATTATGGAAAGATCATTGAACTAGATTGTCAGTTGGGGAATGGCTGAACAAGTTGTGGTATATGATTACTAAGGAATGCTACTGTGCTACAAAAATGATGAGCTCAATGATCTTAGAAAAACAAGGAAAGACTTGAATGAAATAATAAAGAGTGAAATGAGGGAACATAGTACACAGTAACAATGACATTGTTTTAAGAACTTTGAGGGATTAAGTCATTGTGACTATTACAGATACTTAAATTAACTTCAAACGACTTATGAAGAAAGATGCCATCAGCATCCAGAGGAAGATCTGATAAATAGAACTATGTATAGAATGATTTTAGCATATGTGTGTGTAAACACACACACACACATTTCTGTCTGATGTTAGTAATTTCTAGGGCAAGAGGATAACAAAAGGAAAAAAAGAAAATTACGTGTTAACTTTTTATATATTTAAAAAGAATAACAAGTTGTACATAACATTTGTGATTTCATGCACAATTTTTTCTGTCTATTACATTATGGAAATCCTTGTTTTATTTCTTAAGTTCAGAATAATTTTTTTTAAAAAAGGATCAATGCAGTAGGGTCAGTTCTGCCAGTAACCAACAGTGAGACCTTATTAAAGGTATCCATACTCTCTGAACCTCAATTTCCTCATCTATAAAATGAGAGGTTTGTTCAAGATAATTTCTAGACTAGCATCTTATGTCACTGTGTCTATGATGAAAAGAGCAATGAACAAACTTAAGAAATGGAATGGGGTGACAAGGGGAAGGACGGGAAAGGAGAAAAAAATAGAGGAGTACACAGAAATAGAGATGAAAAAAGAAATAGAAGTATAGAAAGAGAGACGGACGGAATCAAAGAAATAGAGAGACAAAGACAGAGAAATAGAAAGATGAGGGATAGAAACAGAGACAGAAACTGTTAGAAAATATTGCAAGAGCCGAGAGAGTATACCTGGGGGTACTTAAATTTCCACAATGGAATGAACTCTACCTGTCTTGGAAAATCCTTGTCACAAAGGGAAAGAAAAGGACAGGAAAACCTAAAAGGGAAATTAGAATAGTTTTTTTTTTTTTTTTAGAAATCTGCCAAACTGGGAAAGGATAGGAAGCAAGGTGAATCAGTAAGATTATTGAAATGTTGCATGAGAACTGAAAAGTTCTCAAAAGCTCATGAATTTAAAGGACATTTAACTGTTTGGAATTACTGAGGCACACATAATTCCCTTGTATTGAAGTTATTTGTGTAACTATCTGTGGATTGTCAATTCCTTGACAGTAGTAAGATGCCATTCATATTGGAGATTATCTCTAGTGCCAATCACAAGGCCTTGTACATAGCAGTTGTTTTAACAAATTTTCATTGGCTAAATGAATGAATAAAATGAATGATTACTTAATGTTTGAATATCATTCCCATTACCTAGGTAGAGGATGTTACCAGAAGTAGTGGCCCTGTGGACTCAGTCAGTTTAAAGAATTAAGCTCAAGTAAAGGATCAAGTCTTTCTTGATATAGTTTTAAAGGTATTTACCTCTGTAAAGGGTCAGATTCTCCACCAACACTACATTGAGATGATTGAAAATATCTCTTTGCTGGGGTATGGGAAAAACCTTTGTTCTGTATTTGGAGGACTCATGATCACCCCATCAAGGATTATTGATCCTTTCAAGGCATTTTAGGATAACTGAGTCTTGATTAGTAGGAATCTGACCCATAATGTAGGCCTTCAAAAGAAAGTTCAGTTAAGCAGAGTCAGAACTGGAATAAGGGAGAGATAGAAACATGGATAGAGACCGGATACTGGAAAATAAAGGATAGACTTTGGGACCTAGGGAAAAGGAAACCTGACATTCCAAATAGCCCTTCCCCAGGAAACCACTATGCCTCAATGATGGGAGCAGCTGGAGGAAGCAGTCTAGCAGAAAGATCTCCTAGATCCAGTTTTCTAGGCAGAAGAGAATTTCTATTGTATTTCCTGTAACTATTCAAGACAACAAGGAAAATTGTCTAGACTAGTTATAAGCTCTAGGGAGTATTTTTGGTTTGTTTTGCATTTTCAGTAGGGTGAAATAAAGGCTGTATTGTATATATACATACATCTACATAATGTGGATACAAATAGAAAGAATAAAGACAATTCCTATTAATAATAAGTGGACATTCCAATACAGAAGATAACAACATATAAAAATATACACATCATAACTATAAGGTTAATGAATATAAATTTATATAATATAATTAAATATAATGTAGTTTGGGAGGGAAAACACTACCTCCTGAGGGGGATCAGCAAAGGCTTCATGCCAGAAATGCTACCTGAACTCCATATTAAAGGAATAGAGGTGCTCTATGAGTTGGAAGTTAATTAGTGCTTTATTAAGGTAAAAACAATTACTCTTACTGAAATTCAGTCTCCTTACCTGTAAAATGACAAAGTTGGACTTTTGTTATTCAGTTCTGTCCCATTCTTTGTGAGTCCATTTGTGGGTTGTTGGGTTTTTTTTTGGCATAGATACTAGAGTGGTTTGCCATTTCCTTCTCTAGCTCATTTTGCAGATGAGGAAACTAAGACAAACAGGATTAACTGATTTGCCCAGGGTCACATAGCTAGTAAGTGTCTGAGGCTGGATCTGAACTCAGGTCTTCCTGACTCAAGGCCTGGCACTCCATCTACTGCACCACATAAGCTGCCCATTAAGGTTGAACTAGATGCCTTCTAAGTTTTACTTCAGTTTCAAATATAATATAATAAATGCCACTTGTTTCTTTCCTCCAAGTCACTTAATTTCTCTATGTCTGACTTTCTCCTCAATAAAATGTGAAGTTGAACTGGATGACCTTTAAGATCCCTCTCAATTCTATATCTATGATCCTATGAACTCAATGATGGTAGGGCTGTGGAGAAACAAGTGTATTTATTCACTGCTAGTGAATTTTCCATGTGTGTTCACCCATCTGCTTGTGTCCTACTAGGAATCATGCTCATCAGGGAGAGTAACTAAAGGGAGCATATTCCATTTGGATCATATTTGTTTATTTTTTGTTTCTATGGCTTAATTTGATAAAGAAAAATATTAAATTTTGAAACATGACTAGCAATATAGGGAAAAGAAAGCGAAGAATCTAAACACATAGTTTACACTTGTAAAACACTTGTCTTTCTTGACGGACTGTTGGAAAAGGTTAGTATATGTTGCTTAGTTATTGATCTTGAAATTAAAAATATTTGAAATTCAAGTACACTTAAATTTTCAAAATATATATGTGTGTGTATTATATGTGTGCATGTATACATAATATATACATATTATTGAAAATAACTATTGGCAAAGGACATTAGTTCAAACTACTAAATAATTAGAGTTGACAATAGAAATGTAAATAGGAACTTAATTAACTAATGAGCTAATATCTCTCATGATCAGAATACTTTTTCATTTGTTAATTAATTCTATGGAATAAAATGAGCATTTGCATAACAGTACAATAAAAACATGATTGTATATGAAACTGCAAATCTACTTTGCACAACTTCCTATTTCTTTCAAATATACAACAAAATTATTATGTACAATTTTATTTTGTCCTTTTCTCTTCCCTCCCTATGATTATGACAGAATACTACTATGTTATAAAAAATGATAAGCTCAATGATTTTAGAAAAACATGGGAAGACTTGCAAGAAATAATGAAGTGAAAAGAGCAAAACCCAGAGAATATTACATACAGTAACAGTAACATTTATTAATTTTAAAAATATATTTTAGTGAAGGCAGAGGCCTCGTGGCATAGTGGATAGAGAGTCAGCCCACATGAAGTTAGCAAGTCCCTTCCCTAACATGTTGAGTGTGTTATGCTGAACAAGTGGCTTAACTTCTCCATATTTTAGACAGCTATTTAAGTTTAGTAGTGGTGATGAAGGTGCTGACCTATTTTGGTAGAGCATCTCCTCATCTAAGAAACCTCTATGCCAAAGAAATCACATAAGTGATCCCTATCCCTTTTTCCATCATAGTCTTGATGGTAAGACGGAGTTGGGGAAGTCTCTGCACCTGCGTCGATTTGAGTTTCCTGAAACAAAGAAAAAATAGAAGATGCCCAATGTAGAGGCTGCATCTGATGATTTATTTTACATTCTGCATTGGTATTCCCTTATTTCTCTGCCAAGATAGGGGAAGTAGGTTTCACAATTTCTTTTCTGGCACCATCACTGCTTCTTCAGCTGGATGTTCAGTTACTTAGAACTCAGCTTCCTTTTCCTGATTCTTTCATTTTTGTTTTTATAGTCATTTTGTATAATGTTTAGTTAATTAAGATAATTCACTCCATATCAGTTCATTCAAATCTCATTTTTCTATAATCTTCATATCCATTATTTCTTAATGCACAGTACTATTTCACTATATTCACTTAATGATTTTTCAATCCAATTGATAAATATCACTTTTTTTCCCCAGTGGGTTGCACAGTGGTTAGAGTGCAGGAATTTTAATCAGGATGACCTGAGTTCAAATCCAACCTCGGAAACTTATTAGCTATGTGACTCTGGGCAAGTCACTTCACCTCTTATTATTTCAGTTTTTTCTATCTGTAGAGTGAGGATAATAACACCACCTATCTCTTAGGGTTGTTGTGAGGATATAATTTGCTTAATTCTCCATATATTTGAGAAAAGAAGTCTTTATCAGAGACACTTGCTGTAACAATTGTTTCCCAGTTTTCAGTTTTCCTTCTAATCTTAGTTACATTGATTGTGTTTCTGCATTTTAATTTAATATAATCAAAATTATCCATTTTGAATTTCATAATATTTTCTGCAATACATTTTCAATTGTTCATGTATAGTCTGTAATTCTTTTGAAAACTGTTTGTGCCCATGTCATTTAATGACTTTTGAGGTCATCTATTACTGGCAATTCTCTATGTAACTCTGATATTCTACTTCTAGCTCTGATATGGAATGCTGTTTTTCTTTTCCAACTTAAAAATTTTTGTTCTTATTTTATCTTCATTTATTTTGTTGCCAAAAGTTTTTTTTTAATTTTTATGTGAACGAATACATTTGTCTATTTTTGTCTTTGAGCACTTGTCCATTGGTGAATGATTTTTTGTCTCTGTCCTCATATTAGTTGTCTGTATATCTTGGCTAGCAGAACCTCATCAAAGACATTCAATACATAGATTTCCCTCCCCCCCATTAAATCTGATCCCTTCTCATCCCATTTCTATTTATTGGGGGGCAGGCAAAAAGCTTCAAATTTCTGTAATCAAAGCAATCTTTTATCCTTTGTGATTGCATCTATTTTTTTGTTATGAACTCTCTCCCTGTGCATGGCTATGAAGGTTAGTGGGTCTTGCTCTGTTCCAACTTTTAAAATGATATGGCTTTTAATATTCAGGTCACTTTGGGGTGATGAGTTTATTGTGGTAATATGGTATAAAATGTGGCTTTAAACCTAAGTTCCACATAGTGTTGTCAAATTTTCCCAAAAATCTTTGTCAAATAAGAAGTTCTTTAAGTAATTTATATTATTGGATTTATTGAACACTAGGTTATCAATCTCATCTTTCCCTAACAAGTTTATTAAACTGATATACTTTTAAAAATATTTTAGCCAATATCCAATAATTTTGATTGTCACTTAGTTATGTTATCATCAGGGAGTAGAAGTGCTGTTTTCCCTTTATTCTTACCTTTTTCCTTTATTTCTCTTTTCAGATTTGGGATATATTGTTAATTCAAATTAATTTTGTTATTTTAGGTCTAGTTCTATATATAGTTTCTCTTAGTAGCTTGATTAGTGATACATTCAACCTGTAAATTAATCTAGAAAGTGTTGTCACTTTAATAATATTGGCGTGGTCCAGGTATGAGAACTAAATATGCCTCCAGTAATATTATGACTTAAATAAGGAATAGTTAAGGAATGATCTATAAATTTATCTATAAAAGTCCCAAGTATGCTTTAATAGATTCATTTTCATATATTATATGGATTTTGTAGTTATTTTGAGTAGAATTTCTATTTCTATTATTTAGTCCTTAGATTCTTTTCTTAAAAATTATACAGCATGTATAAATGTGCTCATTTTATATTCTGCTACTTTAATGAGATCATTAATTGTCTCAGTTTCATTGCACATTCTCTAGGATTTTCTAAGTAAAACATCACATCATCAATGAACAGTTTTGCTTCTTTTTTGTTATATTTATAACTTTAATTTAATTTGTTTCTGTTGTCTGATTGCTATTATTAGCATTTCCAGAACAGCGCCAAATAATAACGGTGAAAGGAGAAATCCTTGCTTTCCTCTTTACTCTTTTCTAAAGCTGTCCCTTTCCTTCCTCTAAATCCTCTGGATTGGTCTTAACCAAGGCTTCAGTTTGATTGGGTCACAGAATTCCCCTTGGCTACCTACCAAGAGTTTGCAAAAGAGAAATTTAATATTAGAGGTACCAAGAAAGATTTAGGATTACCCTAGGCCAGTGTGTCCCAGGGCAATTATAAGAGAGAGGATGACTTGGGGGTGATAGCACCTCAAAACCATGTTATTCAATTATTCTTTTTCTTTCTGCAAGAATTACCTTGCTGTAGCTTAAAAAAATTGTCTGCCACTACTGCGTTGTCTGCATTTAGAGGTGGTTTTATTATTTATTTGGTATGGTTAGGGATGGGAATGAATTGTTATACCTTAGATTACCTTTTTATCCTCTATCTTCCAGCATTCCTACTACTGGAATATTTAGTAGAAATATATACTCAGTTTATGTTCCTTTCAAAATATCTTTAAGATATTTCCAATCATTTTTTTATTTTTAAAAAATGTATTTATTTTTATTGTTTTTTAAATTGATTAATTTATTTTTAGTTTTCAACATTAACTTCCACAAGAATTTGAGTTCCAAATTTTCTCCCCAGCTTGCCCCTCTACCCATCTCAAGACAGCATGCATTCTGATTACCCCTTCCACCAATCTGCCTTCCCTTCTATCACACCCCTATATATTGCCAATATGTCTTATTTCCCAGTTGCATGTAAAAAACAATTTTTAACATTCGTTTATAAAACTTTGAGTTCCAACTTCTCTCCCTTCCTTCCTCTCCAGCCACTCCCTTTTGAGAAGGCAAGTAATTTGATATAGATTATACATATGTAGTCATGCAAAACACCTCCATATACAATCATATCGTGAAAGACTACATTTCCCTCCATCATATCCTGCCCTCCATTTATTCTATTCTCTCTTTTGACACTGTCCTTCCTCAAAAGTATTTACTTCTAATAATTACACCCTCCTCCCTTCCACTCCCGCTTTTCCCCTTCCCTCCTACTTTCATGTAGTGTAAGATAGACTTTCATATGAAATTGAGTGTGCATATTATTCTCTCCTTAAGCCAAATTCAATGAGAGCAAGGTTCACTCTATCCCTCTCTCCTCCCCATCTTCCACTTTACTGAAAAAGCTTTTTTCTTGCCTCTTTTATGTGAGAGATTATTTACCCCATTCTATTTCTCCCTTTCTCCTTCTCCCAAAATATTCTTCTCTCACCCATTAATTTTATTATTTTAGATATCATCCCTTCGTATTCAACTCACCCTGTGCCCTCTGTCTACATATATATTCCCTACAACTACCCTAATACTGAGAAAGTCTCAAGGGTTAGAAATATTATCTTTCCATGTAGGAATGTAAATAGTTCAACTTTAGTAAGTGCCTTATGATTTCTCTTTTCTGTTTACCATTTCATGCTTCTCTTGATTCTTGTATTTGAAAGTCAAATTTTCTATTCAGCTCTGGTCTTTTCATCAGGAATGCTTGAAAGTCCTCTTTTTCATTGAATGGCCATTTTCCCCCTGAAGTTTTATACTCAGTTTTGCTGGGTAGGTGATTCTTGGTTTTAATCCTAGCTCTTTTGTCCTCTGGAATTTCATATTCTAAATCCCTCAATCCCTTAATGTAGAAACTGCTACATCTTATGTTATCTTGATTGTGTTTCCACAATACTTGAATTATTTCTTTTTGGTTGCTTACAATATTTTCTCCTTGACCTGGGAGCTCTGAAATTTGGCTACAAAATTCCTAAGAGTTGTCTTTTTGAGATCTCTTTCAGCAGGTGATTGGTAGATTCTTTCAGTAACTATTTTACCGTCTGGTTTTAGAGTATCAGGGCAGTTTTCCTTGATAATTTCCTGAAAGATGATGTCTAGGCTCTTTTTGGTTGTCTTTCAGGTAGTCCCATGATTTTTAAATTGTCTCTCCTAGAACTATTTTCCAGGTCAGTTGTTTTTCCAATAAAATATTTCACATTACAATTTTTTCATTCTTTTGCTTTTGTTTTATATTTTCTTGATTTTTCATAAAGTTATTAGCTTCCTTCTGCTCCATTCTAATCTTTAAGGAATTATTTTCTTCAATGAGCTTTTGGACCTCCTTTTCCAACAGGCCAATTCTGCTTTTTAAGGTATTCTTCTTCTCATTGGCCTTTTGGATCTCTTTTGCTATTTGAGTTAGTCTATTTTTTAAGTTATTTTCATCTTCAGCATTTTAGGGAAACCATTTAGCAAGCAGTTGATTCAATTTTCAAGATTTTCTTGCATCACTCTCATTTCTCTCCCCAGCTTTTCCTCTACTTCTCTTACTTGATTTTCAAAATCCTTTATGAACTCTTCTATGTCTTGAGGCCAATTCATATATTTCTTGGAGGCTTTGGATGTAGGAGTTTTGACTGTTTTCTTCTTCTATTTATATACTTTGATCTTCCTTGTCACCAAAGTATGAATCTATAGTCTGATTTTTTTCCAGTTTTTGCTTGTTTCCCCAGGCATCTATTTGACTTTTAAGCTCTTTGTCAAGGTAGTTCTCTGCTTCTAGTGGGGTTGAGAGGGTGTACTGTCAGTCACTTGATCCCCCCACAATCTGTGGGTCTAGATTTCCAGAAATAGCCACTGCTGCTGGTACTGCAATTGAAGACTTCTCTGCTCCCTTTACTGCCCTGAGTCTGAGGCCAGACCACACTACTGTCTCACACAGGTCCAGCAGGTTTTTTTTCCACTGACCTTCAAATTTTTCCTTGGTGTTTGGGGGTTGTGAGGTCTGAAATTCACTACAGGTACCAGTGATTCAGTCCCCTGAGGCCTGCTCAGATCCTATCTGTGCCAGAGCAAGTCATACTGGGCTGTGCTCTGCTCCCAGTGCAGCATAATTGACACTTACCATCAACCTTCCAGGCTGTCTGGGGCTGGAGATTTGCTTTATTCCTTCATTCTTTGGGTTCCACAGCTCCAGATTTGTCTAGAGTCATTTTTTACAGGTATTTGACTGCATTTGGGAGGAGATTTCTAGCAAGTCCCTGCTTTTGCTCCACCATCTTGGCTCTGCCCCCCTTCAACAATCTTATTTCACATTAGGTTATATTTGTCTTTTTAATGATCAGGGTAGGCATTTATAGCCAATTTTTCCAAAATTTTAATCACCGTTTATCACAATAACTTTCATTAAAATCCCTCCACATTAAATCAAATTGCAACTATTAAATATATTTTGATGTGTCACATTTATATAAAAGATTTTAACATACATATTTCATTCAATGAACAATTAATTTTAAAAATGTATTGAATACCCACAATGTACCTAGAACTTTACTAGGCAATGGTAGAGATGAACACTTTTTTTTTAAATACCATATTTTATGTACGCAGTCAAAGTTATTCATTTTGAGCTATGTGAGAGCTGGAACTGTCTTTTGCCTTTCTTCTTACCTCCATTACTTAGCAAAAAGCCTGGCATATAGTAGGAAATTAATAAATGTTTATTCACTGACTGATCTAAATTTGTAGAAATTAATCTTCCACAAAAGCCTGGCTATACTAGTAGAAAATGGGGTCCGCTAGTATTCATTCATTCATTCAATAAACATTTCTTAAGTGACTGCTTTGTATATGCCAGGCACTGTGTTGAGAACTAGAGATGCAAAAAGAGGCAAAAGGGCTGCTTCAGTTTTGCCCTTCAGGAGCTAACATTTTATGAGGGTAAAACATCATAAACACATAGGTGAGTATATGCAAAATATATTCAAGTTTATAATTTTAGTTAGCATGTATGTCACATTTTAAGATTTGCAACATGCTTTACAAGTATTAAATCATTTTATTCTCATGATAATCCTAAGAAATAGGTAATATTTTTATCCTCATTTTACAGGTGGAGAAACTGAGTCTGAGATAGATTAAGTGACTTTGTCATGGTCAAATGGCTAGGAAGTGTCTGAGTAAATTCAAAGTAAATTTGAATTCAGGGATTCCTGACTTTAGGTCTAATGCTCTATTTATGTCATCGTTGAATACCTCTAAGAAAAGGAAAAAAAAAACCAAATACATAAACTACTTAGAAACCTCATATCTTATCTGTAATATTTTTATTAAAGAGTTGGAAAGACACTGGACATGACAGTCATGAAATAACAACCACAAATGAAAAAATTGTAATTTACAGACAAAGTACAAATGCAAGATGTGTTGCTATATCACTCTTCTGTGTACAGTTAGACTATTGAGTATTTCAAAGATCAAAATCAATACCCCACTAGAAGAAAGAATAAAATATGAACATATTCTCTGTAATTAAGACAGTTTAAATTAGGCATACTCAAAGAAGTTAAATTAAAAGTGGGAAACAGATAAAGGAAAAGAAATAGAGTCGGATTATGATCATTTTCTATAGAAGTTTAACATATAGCAACTGGTAAAATGAAGAGGCCAAAGGAACCCTGAAATAATTTCAATAATCAAACATTTGACCTCCTTGCTGATGGTAAGTAAAGGCCCATAACATTTTAGAATATAAATGTGTTTGTTGCTAAGGACCAGTAGGGTAAATATAAATGTCTTTATATAGAAAAAAAGTTACGGAAGTTGAAGGTGGTAGATGATTGTGAGAAGTGTTGCCTCCCCAAATCCTGAAGAATGGTGAAGGGGAAATCAAGTCTATGAGAAGCCTGATCAAGATGCAAATGAGGCAGATCACCGTTTCCAGAGACAAATGGAAGGAGGGCAAAGGGGAAGGTGGGGGGGAAATGGGGAGGAAAGACAAAGACAGACAGAAACAGAGACACAGAGACAGAGAGGATCTGTTAGTATTTCTTTTTTTTTCTTTTTTTTTTATTTATTTAACTTTTAACATTCATTTTCACAAAATTTTGGGTTACAAATTTTCTCCCCTTTTATCCCCTCCCCCCCCCCCAAACACCAAGCATTCTAATTGCCCCTATGACCAATCTGCTCTCTCTTCTATCATCTCTCCCTAGCCTTGTCTCCGTCTTCTCTTTTGTCCTGTAGGGCTTTCTATACCCCTTTACCTGTATTTCTTATTTCCTAGTGGCAAGAACATTACTCGACAGTTGATCCTAACACTTTGAGTTCCAACTTCTTTACCTCCCTCCCTCTCCACCCCTTCCCTTTGGAAGGCAAGCAATTCAATATAGGCCAAATCTGTGTAGTTTTGCAAATGACTTCCATAATAGTTGTGTTGTATAGGACTAACTATATTTCCCTCCATCCTATCCTGTCCCCCATTACTTCTATTCTCTTTTGATCCTATCCCTCCCCATGAGTGTCGACCTCAAATTGCACTCTCCTCCCCATGCCCTCCCTTCTATCATCCCCCCCATCCTGCTTATCCCCTTATCCCCCACTTTCCTGTATTGTAAGATAGGTTTTCATACCAAAATGAGTGTGCATTTTATTCTTTCTTTTAGTGGAATGTGATGAGAGTAGACTTCATGTTTTTCTCTCACCTCCCCTCTTTATCCCTCCACTAATAAGTCTTTTGCTTGCCTCTTTTATGAGAGATAATTTGCCCCATTCCATTTCTCCCTTTCTCCTCCCAATATATTTCTCTCTCACTGCTTGATTTCATTTTTGTAAGATATGATCCCATCCTCTTCAATTCACTCTGTCTCTATGTGTGTGTGTGTGTAATCCCACCCAGTACCCAGATACTGAAAAGTTTCAAGAGTTACAAATATTGTCTTTCCATATAGGAATGTAAACAGTTCAACTTTAGTAAGTCCTTTGTGACTTTTCTTTGCTGTTCACCTTTTCATGCTTCTCTTCGTTCTTGTGTTTGAAAGTCAAATTTTCTTTTCAGCTCTGGTCTTTTCATCAAGAATGCTTGAAAGTCCTCAATTTCATTGAAAGACCATTTTTTCCCCTGAAGTACTATACTCAGTTTTGCTGGGTAGGTGATTCTTGGTTTTAGTCCTAGTTTCTTTGACTTCTGGAATATCCTATTCCATTCCCTTCGATCCCTTAATGTAGAAGCTGCTAGATCTTGTGTTATCCTGATTGTATTTCCAAAATATTTGAATTGTTTCTTTCTAGCTGCTTGCAATATTTTCTCCTTGACCTGGGAACTCTGGAATTTGGCCACAATGTTCCTAGGAGTTTCTCTTTTTGGATCTCTTTCAGGCGGTGTTCTGTGGATTCCTTGAATATTTATTTTGCCCTCTGGTTCTAGAATCTCAGGGCAGTTTTCCTTGATAATTTCATGAAGGATGATGTCTAGGCTCTTCTTTTGATCATGGCTTTCAGGTAGTCTGATAATTTTTAAATTGTCTCTCCTGGATCTATTTTCCAGGTCAGTTGTTTTTCCAATGAGATATTTCACATTATCTTCCATTTTTCCATTCTTCTGGCTTTGTTCTGTGATTTCTTGCTTTCTCATAAAGTCCTTAGCCTCCATCTGTGCCATACTAATTTTGAAAGAACTATTTTCTTCAGTGAGCTTTTGAATCTCCTTTTCCATTTGGCTAATTCTGCTTTTGAAAGCATTCTTCTCCTCATTGGCTTTTTGAACCTCTTTTGCCAATTGAGTTAGGCTAGTTTTCAAGGTGTTATTTTCTTCAACATTTTTTTTTGGGTCACCTTTAGCAGGGAGCTGATTTGCTGTTCATGCTTTGACTTCATGTCTCTCATTTCTCTTCCCAGCTTTTCCTCCACGTCTCTAACTTGATTTTCAAAATTCTTTTTGAGCTCTTCCATGGCCTGAGCCCATTGGGTGGGCTGGGACACAGATTTCTGTGTCTTTGCCTGATGGTAAGCATTGTTCTTCCTCATCAGAAAGGAAGGGAGGAAATGCCTGTTCTCCAAGAAAGTAACCTTCTATAGTCTTATTTCTTTTCCCGTTTCTGGGCATTTTCCCAGCCAGTGACTTGACCTCTGAATATTTTCCTCATACCCACCTCGCTTCCTAATCCTCCCAGCCAGCGTTTGGGGTCTGAGATTCAAATGCTCCTTCCAGCCTCAGGGCTTTTGGCGGTGGCAGGGCTGCTATTCAGTGTGAGATTAAGTTCAGATGCTCAGGTCGGGGCAGGGCTGCCTCACGGGCTCAGTTCCCTCAGGGAGTTTATGCACAGACCTTTAACAATGGATCCAGGCTCCTGCCTGCTTGGGGAGCCCCGGTCTGCCGCCGCCCCTCAGCTCCTGTCTCCCGAAGGGGCCCGAGCCATGGGGGCACCCCACTCCCCCCTCGACCAGCCAAAGAGACTCTTTCACGGATGCCTGTCACCTGTGGATGGAGGGATCTGTGCGGCCACTGGAGATCATGTCCCTGAAGCCTGCTTGGATCTCCTCCTCTCGGTGCCGCGGCCGCGGCAGGGCTGCACTCAGCTCCCAGTCCCGGCGCCCAGTCCACAGTGCGAAGGACCTTTTGCGAGAAGTCTGCAGGTCTCTCCGGAACAGAAATCTCCCTCACTCCAATGTTCTGTGGCCTCTGGGTGCAGAATTCGCCGTGAGTTACTTCCCTGTGGCCGTTCTATGGGTTGTGGGTTTGGAGCTATGTGTATGTGCGTCTTTCTACTCTGCCATCTTGGCTCCGCCCCTGTTAGTATTTCTAAAGGAAAATTTTCGCACCATTTTTAGTAATGGAATCAGCACACTGGAACTCTCGACCCTTCATTCCTTCAGGCCTCAATGTGCCAAACTGGTAAGTTCTGCTACAGAAGGATTATGTAAAGAACAGCGAGGTCCCAAGTGTACAGAGAAGAAATTTGTGCAGCTTCTATGCTTTTCAGAGCACAAAAAGACACAATTTTAAGATCTTTGAAAGTTGAGAAGATATTGAAAAATTAGTGGAAAAAGTTGCAGAGAATATTTTCTCCCCTCCTTCAAAAAGATTATGATCAGAAACTTTAACATCAAAAACTCTACCCCTTTTATCTTATCTTTATGCAAATTAGCTAGCCACTTAGAGGTGGCATTTAGAAATGTATCAAAAGCCACAGAACATAATGGAGGTTGCACTGGATTTGGAATAGGAGGACTTGGTTTTGTATACTCCCTCTGCCATTGTTTGTGTGACCTTGGGGCAAGTCACTTCATTTCTCTGGCATTCAATTTCCTCATCTGCTTGACTAGATAGTTGCTTAGACACCTTATAGCTCTATAAAAATGGAAAATATATCGGTCAGGGTAGATTGGGGTCTTTGTGCTTGATTGGTCAATTACTGGAGTGTAGAACTCTGCTGCTGATCATTTAGCCTTGATCTACTAAGGGCAAAGGTCTTAATCCCAAAAGACTTCTGGTTTTTAGACTCAAGACAAGTTTCAGAGATCCTTCTGACTCCTCAATATACTGAGACATGGAATCATTTCATCCACAGCACTCTTACCTTCTCTTAGTCAGTATTTGTGTTTCAAAACCAGGATTCAGAATCCCTATCACCATATTATTCTGTCTATACAGTATGGGGAGGGTAGGTAGACAGGGAGAATGGCCAATATGAATTCAGCAAGGCTGGAGAGTATGAATTCAGCAGGGCTGGAGAGTACAGGACAAGTTCAATGAGTAATAATTCCTATAGTTTTGAATATAAAATGCATGAAAGTGTGTAGAATGAGGTACGTTTAGAAATAATGAAAATAATTGTCAACATTTATGTAACATCAGCTATGTGCCAGGTATTGTGCTAAGCACTTTGCAACTATTATCTCATTTCATCTTCACAACAACTCTGGGAGATAAGTGATATTATAAATCAAATTCTGTAGATGAGGAAATTGAGGCAAACAGGTTAACTAGCTTAAGTCACTTACAATCTAGTCAATGTCTAATACTGAATTTCAGCTTGAAAAGATGAATCCTCCTAACTCTAGGTTCATTGTTCCATAGGTTTCATCCATGGTCATTAAGTGCCATATTAAGGAATATACACTTTTCCTAGTGGTATTATAGAGTCACTGAGAGCTTTCAAGTAAAGCAATAACACTATCAGAACAAATCATTAGAAAGATTAATTGGGTTTCTTTGAGGAAGTTTAACCAGAAAATCTTTTCAATTCCAATTGATATACAGAAATTCTCCCTAAAATATCTAAGTCCACTTCTTTAACAGAGTAAGGGGAATTTAGTGCACATCACTGGATATTTCTTGCAGGCTTTAGGATCCCATAGGGCATCAGAGGCATTAGGCAATAGTTATTATTTGGGGAACAGCAATTCACTTTTGCCGGTCCTGTATATGAAGATGTAGGAGATTAGCCTGGATATATTCTAAGCCCAGAGGATTGTGCTTTAAAATTAATTCCTGGGGTGAAAAATGAATGGTTAATTGACAGACCCAGTTCCTGGGATTTGGAGTAGCAAAGACTTCCTCGAATAACTCAAAATTTCTGAATGTTTTTGAATAAAGCCCACAAAAGCAATCTAGTTAAATGGCTCAACCCAAGAAAAGTATACAATTCATTCTACTTGTTACAAACAAGACAAAACAAGGTTTTGTCCTTATGCAGCTTGACAGAGTATATGATAAACAGAAGTTATCCTAGTAGTACATCTTCATGATAATTAAATGTTAAGTAAAATTTAAAATTATTTGTTAAAGCACTTTTGAAAATGCTATTTTAGAAAGACAAAATGTTCTGAATTTTTGCACTGAGTCCCCTGAATGGAATACCCTCCACTTATATCAGTGCCCATTGAAATCTTCCTTGTCCTTCAAGGCTCAGTTAAGGTACAGTTTCCTCCATGAGACTTTCCCTGAAGGAATTTCTGTTTCTTTGGTGTCATATGACTCTCTTTTTGCTTTCTTCTGGGCACCTAGTAATGCTCAAATTTGAACTGTGTAAGTTAATTGTACACTTGTCCCCTCCTTCCATCCCCTAGATTGTAAATCCCTAAGACCATTTATTTTCTCTCTTTTAAATCTTTGTATACCGAGCACCTAGTATTGTGCCCTGAGCACAGTGAAGGTTTATGCTTGGAAGGAGCAGCAAGGGGTGATAGGAGATGGGAACTTTCTAACAATTAGATTATTAAAATGGAATGAGTAATTCAGAAGTAATGGGTTTTCCCCCTTACTTGAGTTTTTTAATTTATAAGGAAAATAAGCTTTATCTTTATAAGGGAAATTTGAATTCAGGAAGACCTGAGTGCAAATCTGGCTTCAGATTCTTACTAACCTGTGGAACCACAGGCAAGTTATTTACCCTCTATTTGTCTCAATTTTCCTAATTGTAAAATGGGGATAATAACACCTCTCTCCCAAGATTGTTGTGAGGATCAAATGATATAATGTGTAACAGCACAGTGATTGGCACATAGTAGGTGCTATGTTTTCTTGTTTTCTCCCATACCCATTAATCTGTCAAAGATAACAAGCTCTATAAAAATTGTAACATATATGAGTATATGAAGCTGTAGTCCCAATGGGAACAGTGCAATGACATCCCTAGAAGACACTGGAGAGGCTGCAGTGTCAAAGGTATAAGATGTTACTCCACAAATGCTCTATGGACTCATGTGTTTCCTACAAGTGTTTCCCCTTCCACATTCCCTACACTTCTCTACTCTTTCCACTAATATATTTATTAAGAGTATGATGGCCCAGGTTCACCATGAAAATGTCCAATTGATACTTTTCTCACTCTTATTTGATAACGTCTTTGATTCAGTTGAATTCTATCATCTGACTAATACAGATAAATATATTGTTGAGGGATCTATGGTTGTCAGTGAATGTGACCTCTCAGAGTACCCTGAGTCATGGGTAGCCTTGTCTGGGAGAACCACCATATGATTAGTTGAGTGTTCCTCAGAACTACAATGTAGAGCAGATGTCAACTTGTCAGGATGGTCTAAAGGGGGTTATTGCTTGGTGATACATTGAAATAGATAGCCTCTGAGATCTCTTCTTACTATGAGATTATTTGATCATTTAATATTTGTTGCTGTTTGCTAAATCAATCAACCAATAAAGAGATGATAAAGAATCCTCATTAAAGGAATGTGTGACGCAACCTTCCTCTCCTAATCTAGGTTAGGCTAATTTGCCAGGAATGTTTATTAGGTGATATTTGTGTACAAGTCATTGTTATGCACTGTAGGGTATACCTAGATGTATAAAAGGCAGTTACTAAAATGAAAGCCCTTACAGCCAAGTTGGAAAGATGAGGCCTACATACAAAAGTCAATCCAGTACTCTATTGGATTTATGACCTTTCCATGCAGTAGGTATTCCCTCCAATGACGCAGACCCAAGTCCCTTCATGCTTGCCCATTTTTGTCTCATTCTTAACTCTATGTTGCCACAGAGTCATCAAAACAGCTCACTTGGCCTACTGGGATATCTCCTTGCTCCTTTCTAACATTGTATGTGTATCAATGAAATGTTTGTTTTGTTTCCACAACTAGCCCATATTTTTTCACCCGTTGCACATCTTTGATAATATCTTTCAAGCAACTTCTCCTGAGAAATTCTTCACTTGAGGTGCATTATAGCCTGTGCATGCCCATCCTATATCTTTCCATGGCTCTTTGGTAGATCCTATAAAGTTCTTTGGAGACAATATCAACTATAACTTGTAGTGAAACAACATCACTTGAATAATATTGCTGTTAAGATGAATATCATTATTTTTATTCTCCATTTGTTTCAAGGAGAAACTTTTTTGTGACCCACAGTTTAAGAAATGCTGATTAAAGCACTGTATGAATCTTCAATGACTATCCAGACAATTTTTTGCTTCCAAATCAATTCAGAATTCATTTCATTGTCAGTTTGTAGTGTCTATCCCCCATATACATATTGATAGATGTAAGTTTTCTGTAAGTTTTCCATTGAAGTGCATTTTGTGGTCTAGAAGGGGATGAGGAAAATGCAGCCTGGAGGCCACATGTGACCATGTAGGTCCTTGGGTGCAGCCTTTTGTCTGAGCTCAAGTTGTTCGGAATAAATCCTTTTATTAAGGAGATTTGTTCTCTGAAGTTTGGATTCAGTTGAAGTACTGTACTTGAGAACCTAGAGGGTCACATGTGACCTCAAGACCACAGGTTCCCCATCGGTGGAGACCAGTAGCGTCAAACTCAAGTAGAAAACAGAGTCACCAAAGTGTAGGTAGGGATCCCTGTGGGTCACATATTGACTTAGAAAATCACATATTAAAATTATCTATATTCTATTATAATTTTGTTTTGTTAAATATTTCCCCAGTAATATTTTAATCTGGTTTTTTAGTGTTGGGCAATCTGTTTGACACCTCTGGTCTAGACAATGAGTGTTACCCTTCTATTTGTTTTCTTTTGTTTTTTTTTCTATATAGATCCCATTGGATCATGAGAGAGATGATCCAATTTTAAACCTAGAGATAAGTTTTTCATCCATTATATATAGATTTTACAGAGAAGAACAATGAATCCTGGAGCAAAGAAGCCATTTTCCCAGGGTCACATAACGAATCTTTGACAAGAAAAGAATTAGAATCTAGTTTTCTTGTCCCCTACTCTACCACATCCCCAAACCAGGGCTTCTTCCACTGCATCATGATACCTGATCATTAAGGAATAAAAAGTTTTAATAGATTGGCCCAAAACAAGCATTTATTTACTTATTGAGTAGCT
Organism: Notamacropus eugenii; assembly: GCF_028372415.1. Lineage (NCBI taxonomy): Eukaryota > Metazoa > Chordata > Mammalia > Diprotodontia > Macropodidae > Notamacropus > Notamacropus eugenii. The sequence continues at coordinate 554,513,669 of NC_092872.1, forward strand.
AATCACATTCTTAGAACTATGTATTATATTTTTTCATGACGGATTTTACTTTTAAGTTTACAACAAATTAAATTAAGGACAGAAAAAGTTTATAGTTTAGTTGGTTTTAGATGGTAAGTGGAAGGGGAAATACAAGCAGAATCTTCTTTGGCTTTCCCACACCAACATATCTCCACTGCAGTCACCATCTCTTTCTGTCTCTCAACCTGCTGACCTTCTTCCCTCTCCCCACTTTGGAACCTTGTATTCTACCCTGGGGGTGCTGGGCTCTGGTAGGTAAACATTCCTCTTACCTTACTCAGAGCCAGGGCTCTGTACCACTTCTCTATGCACCAGTCCATGTCCTGCTACCTCCATTTCCCAGCTTTCTGTTACTTTTGTCTTCACTCATTACAACATGATCTCCTCACTGACAAGGACTGCCTGGCCTGCTTATGTCACCAGTACTTAGCAGAATGATTGACACTTAATAGATGCTTTATCTGCCTCTCTGTCTATATGTCTATCTGTCTATCTATCATCTATCATTTATCAAATCTCAGTTCACTTGAAAGAATTTGGAAGAATTTGTCAAATCATAACTGTGACTAGCACCCCAGACTATTGAGGTATTGAATTCCAAAATAACTTTGTCCTTTTTTTTAACACTTTAAACCTTGAGGACATTCCACTATTTAAATATGTGTGTGTATGTGTGTATATATACATACACCCACACACATATTTATTTATTTAATCTTACTCTATTGTCATGATGCCCCTCAGGAAAACATGAGACCAATGTGGCTTCCAGAGCACAAACTCCCTCCAGGCTTGCCACCTGATCTGGTACTCATTTATTCGTGGAGAGTGGCCATTGTAAAGAGAACCTTTAAAAGAGAAAATGGCTAGCAGATGTTTCCTGTTTATGTAACTGCCCCTTACAAATATAATGCCTGAATCTATAAAGCACTGTATTTAGAATTTGTAAAAAAAAGTGAGGGCTGGGGAAGTCATAGTATGCTTTGTTTTTTATTTTCTTCACGTAGAAAGACATCTCCTCCATTTTCATATGGATGCGAATTTTCACAAGTTCTCCAGTGAAACAAAAGCAATCAATACAAAACAAAAAACTCCACCAAGCAAGCAAGGGATCATAGAATATAATAATTATTTTCACCCATATTAAACATACAAAATGCTTAATGCATATATGTAACATATGTAGAATAACAACACATGCTATAGTGGATGCTTATCTATATATACATATATACATGTAAAACACATGTATATGCACACACATATATATAATTTGTAGTATAAGGACTAGGACTTCTGTTTCATTGACGTAGGGTTATATGGGTACAGTTGTAGAAGACAACAACTCCCTCCACTAATGCAAGGTGATGCTTACTTGGCAAATTAAAGTAGAGATTCAAGTCCAATGAAGATGATTAACATTTACTAAGTGCCTACTACATTCCAGGCTAAACTCTAGGAACTCACAAAAAAAGGCAAAACTATAGTCCCTGTCCACAAGAAGCTTACATTCTAACGAAAGAGGGGGCAGGATAACAACTAGGTAGATATAAAAATACGTGCATTGTAGAAGGATGACATTCTGAGAAAAAAAGCCAAGAAAGGCTCCTGAAATAAGCAAGATTTGAGCTGTGTTTTGAAGGAAATCAGAAGTAAAGATGAGGGGGTGGAACAAATAGCTTGGGGAACAGATAACATAAAAGCACAAAGATCAAGAGGTTAAGAAATTAGCAGTGGGATATCCAGCCAGTATATGTTTTAGGCAAGACTTAACTCAGATTTTTTCTGATTTCAAGCCTAGTTCTCTAACAATTATGCCTTGCCATTTATTATTAGAACTCTATTAAAACAACAGAATTACCAGTTTTTCTAGTCTAGTTCACTGTGATACTTGAGTAGAAATATTTAAAATTATTATGAATGTCCCTGTTAAATCAAAAAGAAATGCAATATAGCATTATGCACAATATACACAGTGTCACAAATGTCTCAGGCCAGCTTTAAGCTGTAATAGCTTAGATCAGCACTAGAACATTTGAAATACCCTGTATAGTATGACATACATGTGAAATATAGTATGTCTAGGTAAAGCATGAAAAACAATTCGTGATTCTGTATATGCTAAGACCACACATTTCTAGACCATCAGTATATAGTAATTTAAGTATTGACACTCCAGTTATGATCTTTCTCTAATGAAAAATGAGTCAATAGGAAATTTAGCCATATCGATACGGATATCCTCAATATAAATTAAATCAGATGACATGAAAAAGTGAAGCTAAATGGAAGCACAGGTCACAAGATTCTCTTAGTGAGGCAAATAAAAGATATAGAGCTGACACAATTATGTATTCAATAATAATCAGAAACATCACTGAATAAGATATTGGGTCTATATACTTTGGCAAAATTCACAGTGAATATATGCACAAAGGCCATCATGAATGCACCTACATCTACTGTAGGAGATGAATAGAGGTAGAAAAATTCAATAAAGGATTAGATAAGACACCAACAAGGAAGACAACACATCCTTTAGCACTCAGTGACTTCAATGTAGTAGCACTGAAGGAAGTCAGCAATGAGTCAACACATTACTGGAAATAAGGTTTGAGTTTAAGAAGCAAAACTAACCAAGGAAGGAAACAATCATTTTTTAAACATCTACTATATGCTAGGCAATGTGTTAAGCAAGTTACAAATGTTATCTCAGTTGATTCTCATAACATCCATAGGAGGTAAGTAATTACTCCCCATTGTACAGCTGAGGAAACTGAGGCAGAGAGAAATTACATGACTTGCACAAGGACAGCTAGGAAATGTCTGAGCCCAAACAGTGTTCTGTTCATCGAACCAACTATCTGCCCTGCTTTATAGACTAAACAGAAGCCTCTTGCCAGTACAAAAATGAATAATATTTTCTTCAAGCAGAGGGTCAACTGGCACAAGACTTAGTGAACACCAAACAATATTACATACATATACATTTATGCACAAATAAATATAGTTAGATATAAATGTAATAAAATTAATATATTTACTATACATTTATATATAAATATGATATAGTTAAATAAATATAATAAAATTCACTCTATTTTTGTTTCCTGATATGGAAATAATTTCTAAATCATCAATCCATAAGAACATTGACTTTTAAAGCAAAGTCATAGTCAAAACCATTCTGAATGAAAAACAAAGTTGAGAAGAAACCATGGTATATAGTTATAAGATCTCCAAGTTGAACTATCCAAAGAAGTTATTGACCAGGATGAAACAAGGAAAAGACAATCACTGAGTCAATATGTCTTCAAGCTATTTCCATTGGAAATTGAACCAATGAAAAGCAATCACTATGGGAGGGAAGCCAGAAGAGGCTCAGAGAATACTTCAGACATCAAGCTACTGATTTCCTAATCAATGAAGGAGTTTGAAGGGTAGTATCAGTTTAAAATATAAACTTATCTGCAAAATCATATGGTAAGATGGTAAAGATTATGAACAGTACTACTCTATTAAGTGGTGAAAAATGTCAGGGGAAAAGATGGCTTCCCAGAAATCTTGGCTGGCATAAAATTATACTAGATTATCCTAAAAGATAAAATTTGGTCTTTGTGGATCATTAATATATAAGCATTTAATCAGATCAAATCACAGGTAATAAAAGCTAAATGACTTCATCTACATAGATACGAGACCTAACTCCTAAATGCAGAAAACTCTTTTGATTTTTATGCTTGTCTTTTTTCCATGTTTATTCCCTTTTCCCCCCACTGGGGGTTCAGATAACCTCTATGGTTTAGCCCCCTGATTAGTTTCCAAGAGGAGGTGCATTAACAACAACAACTAAAAGCCACTGCTTCTATTCATAAACTCTGTAGCATCAGAATTTAATCTTTGCGGTCATCGCTGTCATGACGGCTGGACATCACCTGTTCACACTATATTTTAAGGACCAATGAGTTTTAGTTTGTCCCTACGATCATCAGGTGTAGGCAAAATGCTTCTGTCTGTGCCAGGTTGGAAAGGATTCTGTAATTCTATTCTGTGACTCACTCTTCTGTCACCATATGAAGTATACCAGTAATTTTACTATTCTTGGAGGCCGTAAATATCCGCATCCAACTGGAATTAATCACTCACCTCCTTAGCTGTTCCTGTAGCTATGAGAGCAATGAAAGAAACCTTTCCTCTGGTGCAATGATAAGGAATGCTTACATTCTCCCTTCCCATCCAGTATCTTTTTTTTTTCTTACACAAATCCAGGTTTCTGTGTAAAAATCCAGGATTCCTGCCTCACGATTTTCCTAAAATAATCCAGATTTGTATAGTGCTTTACAGGCCTTTTCATACCTTATTTTATTTGATCTTAAAAACAACTATAGATTGAATTTAAGGCAGGTAATATCTCAATTGTGCATAGGAAGACACTGAAGCTCAAAAAGGTGAAATCTGTTGGTCAATAAACATTTACTAACTACCTACTATGTGCTAGGTGCTGTGCTGAGCACTGGGGATTCAAAGAAAAGGAAAGGAATGCCTTCTCTCAAGGACCTCAAAGTTTAATGGCAGGGAGAAAACATACAGATGGCTACTTCCAAACAAGATATTTATAGAATAAAATGGAGATAATCAACAGAGCAAAGGCAGTAGAATTAAGGGTGATTGGAAAAGGCTTCCTGCAGAAAGCAGAATTTCAGCTTACATGGGGGAAAGCCAGAGAAAATGCCCAGAGTCAGGAGATGAAGTATTGTGTTCTCATCTAGGGTCATAAGGCTCACAAATATTGAAGAGAGATTGTTACCAGGTCTTCTGAGATCTATTCCAGTTCTTTTCCCACTGTAAAAATTTGTCTCTTTGTTATTGTTGCATATTTCATAGTAAGCAGTCATAATTCTCAAAAACATTAGAGTGAGGTAGATTAATAATGATAATAATAGCTAACATTTATTTCATACCTACTATATGCCAGACGTTGTGCTGAGTACTTTACAATGATTATCTCCTGATCTTCATAACAACCCTGGAAGATAGGTGTTATTATTATCATCTCTGTTTTATCGTTAAGGAAACTGAAACAGACAGAGGTTAAGTGATTTTCACAGATTCACAACTAGCAAGTGTGAAAGGCTGGATTTGAACTCAGGTCTTTGAACCCTAGACCCAGTGCTGTATCCATGGTGCTGCTTAACTTGAAAAGGACTTTGTAGAACACCAAGAAATAAGATAATGTGGTCAGTTTTATTTCAGTAATAACCAGAGCTATCACCAAGTGGGATGGATTGCCTCTGGAGAAAATGGGGTTCTTTTCACTTGACATTTTCAAGAAAAGGTCAAAGTAATTAAATTGTATTAATTTATATTTATGCATATATATATGTATGTGTGTGCACACGTGTGTGTGTGTGCATGTGTGTGCAACAAAATTAAAGAACAACTGAATTTAGATTTGGAAGAAAACTCAGAGTTATAGGTAACAATGCCCACAATTACATAGATGAGTCATTCAGCCTCTGCCTGGAAAACTCAAATAAGGCAGAATTCACTAGCTCCAGAGGCAGTCCATTCCACTTTTGAACAATGCTTTTTATTAGGAAGTTTATTTATTTATTTATTTATTTATACCCTGATATCAAACCTACATTTGCCTCTTTTCCATTTCTGCCCCTTATTTCTGTTTTCTGGAGTCAAACGGAGCAAGCCTAATTAGGCCTCCTCAATGTGATCTTCCAAATATTTGAAGAGAGTTTTCATATCATCTCCTTCCTTTGAGCCTCCCCTCTTCTCTCAGGATAAACATTCTCAGTTCTCCAATCAACCATCAGGTCCCTTCACTTCCCTAGTTGCTCTCATGTGAATATTCTCCAACTTTATAATATCTTTCTTAATGTGTAGTTTTCAGAGGGGAGGAAAATTCCAGATGTGATATGACTAGTACTGAATACAGACAGATATCACCTCCTTATTTCTGGAGGCTGAATGTACCTATGCTCTCCTCTTAATGCATAAGTATTTGTTGGGTATATTATAGAGGCAGTAGTCTCAATTTATTAAGTATCTATCTCTTTAGCTATTTGGTTATCTATGAGGCTTACTATCCTACATGCCAAACACTATACTATTCACGGGGGACATAAAGACTAGCAGGAAACTATCCTTGTCTTCAGGAAGCTTACTTCCATTCTAAATCAAACACAGTTTGGACAAGATGATCTCTGACAACCTTTCCAATGCTACATTTTCTGTTTCTTTGTTTCTGGGTGACTGTGAGAAAATCAAATTTAAAAACTTACCTGTGGGGTTCAAGTTCTACTGTTTTTTTGAAAATCCATATCATGTAATACAGAGACTCACTCCATGGATATAGATGAAATAAAAAAGGTCAGATGCATAAGCACCATATTTAATGATAATGATTCTACTTAAAGGGGAGAAAGGATAGATTATATCTATCCTTTCTCCCCTTTAAGTAGAATGACAGCTCCTTGAGGGTAGGAACAATTTTTTTTTGTCTTTGTCTTTCGAGGACCTAGCAAAATTCTTGGCATGTTGTAGGAGCTTGATAAATGCTTATTCAATTGAATTGACCACCTCTTCCCCATTTCCTCAGAAAAAGTAAGAAAATTTTAAGCTAAATGAAAAGTTATCAAGAGCATCTCATTACATTTTAACTATTATTATTTGTTCAAATCTGAGAGCTCAGAAAGCAAACTGTGAAATGCAGTGGGAAGGCAGAGGACTCAGCTGAGCTGTTCATGAAAACAAGCTCGCTCTCAGGGCTAAGTGAACTAGATTTTTACAAGACCCAGCCAAATCAAACTGCACTGTTGTTGTGAAGTGAGTGTCTTCATTCCCAAAGCTTCAAAGGGAAATATTAGGTGCTTTTAAAACTTCTTTGCTCTCTTCTAAGAAAATAATTACAGTGCAATTTCTCCTAATTCCGATTTTAAGCCTTGATTAGAGATGTGCAATCTTACCTTCAAATAAAATATATAATTTTCTGCAGTGTACGCATTCATTCACTCATTCATCTTTCTAAATTACAGCAAATTGCTTCAATTTTGGTTTCTTGTAGTGTGCATTTAGGCCACTCAGAAGCTTTCCTGCTCTTCTACCTGTGTCTGTTGTACACTCCCTAATAGCAAATGTCATTTTAATCAAGAGTTGGAGGGGTTTTTTTTTTTCATTTGACAGTGCTGTTAAACTAAGAAATGTATTGCCATTGGAAAGGAGTGGGGAAGTGGGGTGTCTTAGGGAAGCTCTCTTTTAGCTAGCACCAAGCTTGGAAATATTCACAATATGGGAAGAAATTCCCTAGGGTCAGAAATGGCCTAGTCTGACTTCTAAGCCTCTTTTTTAATGGAATAACCTTTTCTTCTCTCAAGAATTTCATTTTCTAACCTAAGTTTCTCCTGCTGCAATTTAAGCTCATTTTGACTTGTACTGCCCTCAAAGAAAATGAAGCTTAGTATGGTCACCATCTTCTCTACAAGACTGACCCTTTCTAATCCAGGAAAGAATTACCAATTTCTTCATTCCCTGTTGTCTAGTCTCCTGAAATAATCCCAACACTTTGTATTAAATCGGAATTCCAATTGGAAGACCATTTTGTTGGTTGTTTTCTAGAGCATCTCAAATTTCTCCGCAGACCAGTAGGAAATGAAAATTCCTGGGCACAAAATTCAATGAAGAGCCAAAGCAATAAAAACTATCCTTTAAGGTTTCCCTCTTGCACAAGATATTTCCATTCATTTGTATATGAAAATATTGATTTAACTAGAACACTCAGATAACTAAAGTTTCAGTTAATTGAATTTATGGCTATTTAAAGAGAATATTGTTCTGAGATTTAAAGAAAAATATATTTGGGATTCATGTTTCCATTCTCTTATTGAAAATATTCTATTAATAATGATTTAATTATAGGATTTTAGAACTGGAATGTACCTTAGAGATCATCTCAAACCTCTTATTTTATAGATGAAAAAAAATTGAGAGAGAAGTTACAGAAACTTGCTAAGGTCATACAAACAGTTGTTGAATTCATATTTATTAAGTGCTTGCTATGTACCAGCGCAGTGGACAGAGTGCTAGGTCTGAAGTCAGGGAGCCTCAGCTTCCTGAGTTCAAACCTCACCTTAGACATTTACTAGTTGTGTAACTCTGGGCAGGTAACTTGACTTTTTTGCCTCAGTTCCTCATCTGTCAAATGAGCTAGAGAAGGAAATGGCAAATCATTCCAATATCTTTGCCAAGAAAACCTCAAATGGAGTCACAAAGCATCAGACATTACTGAAATGACTGAACATGTGCCAGGCACTGTGTTAAGTGCTGGAGTTACACTAGAGGTGAAAGCAATCCCTGCCCTCAAGGAGTTTACGATCTCATGGAGGTGGCACCATGCAAACAGATATGTAGTTATTGATTGATATCAATGTCTGTAGAGATATGCATGCTATCTATGGGGAAAATAAGAAATAATAAAAAGAGGAAGGGCACTAGAATTAAAAGGGGCTGCACAAAGCTTCCTGTTAAAGATCTGATTTTAGTTAGGACTTTAAGGAAGCCAGGGAAATCAGGAGGCAAATTTGAGAAGGGAGAGCATTCCAGGTATGGAGGATAACCAGTGAAAATGCCCAAACACAAAAGATGGAATGTCTTGTTTGTAGAACAGGAAGGAGGCCAGTGTCACTAGATTGAAGGGTGTTCTGATAAACAGGATGAGACTGCTCAAAATCTGAACCCAGATCTTTCTGATTTCAAAACTAGCACTCTTTCCACTATCCCATAATGCTTTTGTTTTAATGATTGATTTTTTTTTTTCAATATCTTAGGGTCATCACAAAGTAGTATAACCTAAAGAACATTAGATCATACTAATAGAAGACCCATGCTCTGGACTCAATTGCCATTATTAACGAGCTATGTGACCAAGGGCAAATGAGTAACTTTTCATTGTATTAGTTTCCTCATTAAATAGGAATGACAAAATCTTGTCCTGACTGCTTCCCAAGGCTATTATCAAGATCATGAGAAATAATGTATATTTAAATATAATATTAATCACATCTCAATAACTTGCACTACAGCATTGAACAGTAGATAGAAGGTTGCTCCCCAAGTCAGGAAGATCTGAGTGAAAGTCTGGCTATGTGATTTTGGGTTTCGCTTAATTTCTTAGTGCCTCAGGCAAATCTCCAAGACTACAAATTGTAAAACAGTTACTAGTCTTCATTGATAAAGTGAGTTCCCAGTATAGAAATTGCTTATGCTAATGAAATCATAGGTCCTTATTAAAAATAAATTTTGCTTTAATAATAATAGGTGGATGGCTTTGTAATTTTCTGAGTGGGTATTCTTCCATGGATGTAGATCACAAACCATTGGTTCCTCTCATTTTCTCTTCCCAAATTCTCTATAGAAGATTTAGCGAATACGTTATTGACCTTCCCTAAATTGTTTTTGTGTTGTGCCAAGAAGCAACAGTTAAAACTGAACATAGAACAACTAGTTGGTTTAAGATTGGAAAAGGATTACAAGGCTCTATCTTTTGACCTTATTCTTTTTAGCTTATATGCAAAGGACATCATGTAAAATTTCCAGGCTGGATGAACCAAAGCCAGAATTCAGGCTGCTGAGAGAAATACCAACAATCGCATTTATGACGATGATGCCACTCTGATGGCAGAAAGTGAAGAGGAATTGAGAAGCCTCTTGATTAGGGTGAAAGAAGAGAGGCTAAAAAATGGCTTGAAGCTTAACATCAGAAACACTAAGACCTTGGCAACTGGTCCCATCACTTCTTGGCAAATAGAAGAAGAAAAAAAATGAAAGTAATGTCAGATTTTACATTCTTGGGCTCAAAGATCACTGTTGACAGTGACTGCAGCCATGAAATTAAAAGACACTGTTTCCTTGAAAGGAAAACTGTGGCAAATGTGGACAGCATACCATACCATATATATATATATATACACACACACACACATATATACACATATATATATACATATACACATATATCTTGCCTTGCATATATATCTCACCTTGTCAAAAAAGGTATATACAGGAAAAGTTACAGTTTTTCCAGTAGCTATGTACAGTTGTGAGAACTGAATTATAAGGAAAGCTGAGTACTGCAGAATCAATGCTTTTGAACTGTAGTGCTGGAGAAGACTTTCTGAGAATCCCTTGGATAGCAAGGAGATCAAATCAGTCAATATTAAAAGTAATTAATTCAGGCTATTCACTAGAAGGTCAAATACTGAAGCTAAAGCTTAAATACTTTGACCACATAATGAGAAGATGGGACTCATAGGAAAAGATCCTCATTTCAGGAAAGATTGAAGGCTAAAGGAAAAAGGGATAGCAGAGAATAAAATGGATAGACAGTGCCATGGAAAAACAAACAAACCAACATGAGCTTGGATAGACTTTAAGAGATAGCAGAGAATAGAAGAGCCAGCCTGGAGGGTTGTAGTCCAGAGGGTCCGACCGAATAACATCAACTATTGATAACAATAAAGATGATATTAACAGTTATGACAAACACATTTTTATTACTCTTCAAAGTTTAAAAAAAATTTTTATCATAACAATCCTGAGAGTGAGGTAATGCAAATATTACTATGATCATTTTACAAAGAAAGAAACTGAGTTCAGAGAAATAAAATAACTTGTTCATTGTCACACAAGTTGTGACAGCTGAAATTTAAAACCAGAACTCCTTATTCTAAGGCCTATGTTATTTCCAGTACACTTACATTTATAATTCATTTGTTTGGAATATTCCTAATCTGTGTGAACATGCTTTAAAAAGTATAATGAACCATACAAATATATAGAGAGGATTATTACCCTTAGGTCTGGCTCATTCAATCTACTGAATATAGGACGTGGTAGAGCATGGGTTAAATTTATTCTGAACTCAGAGGAGGAAAATTTCTATATTAATATATTTTCTTATGATTTATCTTTCCTTTCATGAAAGTAGAGTGTGAAGAAAAATCTAGTTAATTAGAGATTTTGATTAACTCACTTGCCAATTAATTAATCAATTCAACAACCAGCTTTTAAGTAAAGCCTACTAAGGGTGGTGAAATACAGTGTGTGAAGTATTAGGTCTAGGTCAGATGAGAAGAGAAAGGACATCCTCTCTGTCCTTAGTCATACAACATGCATTGATGAGGTACCAAAGAGGCCATATACTTTGTTGAGCACTGGAGATATAAAGTAGATAGCTAGTTATGTAGAGAGAGATAATAGGTAAATGAATGAATAAATGCATTAATTAGTTGATTGGTGTATAAATAAATAAATAGACCTACTCTCAAAGAACTATCATTCCATCAAAGACTTTAGTTAGTATTATAAGAAATGTAAAGAAACACCGTGCAGTCAGCAAACAAGAATACCATGGAGACAAATCAAGGCTGAGTTCATGGGGAAAATGGCACTTGAGATGAGCCCTGAAGAATGAGTAGAAATTCAAGAAGTATGTGGAGGGCATGTGGAATTCTAGGCAGAGAGAACTTAATTAAAGGAACTGGGAGAGAGAAGTGGAGGATGTGTTAAGAAGGTGGGAAGAAATCTACTTTATCTGCTTTGTGGAGTCGTCAGATTGTTGCTTTTGTGGTTGTTTGATCTTTCTTCTTGAAGAGGTCTCAGGGAGGTAATTCCATGACGTACAAGTGAATTGGATTGAAGTGAGGGAGGACTGTGCAAAGTCACCAGCCTCACTTCCTCCTTTGGATCCATCTGGGAGGAGAAAGTAAAGAGTACTCAGTAGGACAAACACAGTTATCAAATTACAGTTATGTTAATTCAGTAGAATGGACTATCTTGAGAGAAAGTGGTTTCTATTTCATTGGAAGACTCTTAAATGATCTTTTACTTTTCAAACAAATCTAAGGGCCTTTTCTCATTCCTCATCCTTCCTCATGCTTTGTATCACTTAATATGGTTGACTATCTATTCCCCAACTATACGCTCTTTGCTCTTCCCAATGATTGTTTTGCACATATACACACAGCTCTCTTACCTGTCAAACAGTTCCTTCTCTCTCTCCTTTGCTGAATGATTCAAATGTTTTCTAATTCTCTGTTCTGGAACATTTCTTTTGTCTTTTTTTTTTTTTTTTGTCTATATCCATCAGTATACATGGGTTCAATTATCATCTCCAGAGATATATCGCCCAGTGATATGTGTTTATATATGCATGTAGATTGATAGACAGACACAGACAGACAGATAGAAAGACAGACAGACGGAGAGAGAGAGAGAGAGAGATGATAGATAGACAGATGAGACAGTGATCCCTAGACTTTCTTCTCATCTCCATTACTGCATCATCAATTGCCTCTCAGACATTTCAAATAGACTAAAACTTTACTTATCCAAAATAATCTTTCCCAAAAAATGCATTCCTATTTTACATTTCCCTGTTTGTGTTGAGGGCATCAATATCCTCAAAATAAATCTCCAAACATCTTTTTTGCTCCCCCCTCATATCCACTCAGTTATCAAGTCTTGTCAGTTCTAAAGCAACAGCATCTATCACTTTATGTCCACTAGCTGCCACCCTAGTTCAATGACCCTATGATATACATTAGGTGAACTATTAAACTAGGAGCTATATGTGTGCCAAAGCTCACCATTGTAATGGAGGACATTTAGCACATAAACCATGTCAAAAATGGAGTTCCTATGGATGGTGAGGTGCTCTAAGGGCTCCTCCTTGCAGATGACATTGTCTGGATTATATCAGGCTCTAGAACATTGCAGAGCCTCCTGGAAGAGTTCTATAATCATTTAAAGGAATTTGGCCTAGCCAGGCGTACAGGGCATACAGGACATAACAAATAGATTAAGAACGCTTGTTGCTCAGCTTTCAACATTGAATCAGAAGAACATCCTACAGAGCTTGTTGACAATTATATATATCTGGAAGATGCTAAACTATTGTAATGGCCCCTGTAGGCCATTGTAGTTGGTCCCTGTGGCTCAAGTATCTTTCCATTCCATTCCATCCACCAAGCAACTGTTAAAGTGATTTTTCTGAAGCACTGGTTTGATTGTGCTCCCCTACACTCAGTAGATTCTTCTCATCTCCAGAATCAAATGTGAAGTCCACTGCTTGGCATTTGTCTGTTCATAACCTGTCTCCTTCCTCTCTTTCCACCTTTTTATATACCTCACTCACTTCCATGTACCCTACAATCCAACTACAATGGCCTACTACCTCTTTCTTAGAGACAATAAACACTCCATCTTCTATCTCCATGCCTTTACACTGGCTATCCTCACATCTGAAGCACTCTGTCCCCTTTAGCTCTGCCTTTTAGTTCCCATAGATTCCTTCAAGTCTTGAATTAAAAATCTGCCTTTTGAAGGAGATCTTTCCAGGTTCACCTAACTATTAGTGTCTCCTCCTCTCAGATTAACTTACATCAACTCTGAACACACTTAGTAAATATCTAACTATTGATGTATTGTCTTCTCCATTCTTGAAGATGGAGAATTTATTTTTTGCTTTTCTTTGTCTCTTCTAAACTTAGTATATAGTAAGTTACTGGCAAGTAGTAAGCTCATAAATACTCATTGACTAACTGGCTGATAGAATAGATGGAGAGTAAGTTGGATTCAGAATTGAACAGAAGCAAAGTAGGCAGGCTTACAAGGTTCCTTAACTGACCCCAAGCAAGCTTCACATGAAAACAAAGGCCCATTTTCATGCTAATGTTCTACCAGTGCTGTTGAATAGCAGTAATACATGAAATAAAACTGCCTCTGAAGAACTAAAATTGCATATCACCTAGAAGTCAATGGAAAGATACATGATAGGGGTGCAATACTTTGCTAATGAGGAACTCTGAAACATAAGAGAAATAGAAGTTATCCATAAATTGTATGATAAGAAGAAAAAATGAACTGGTCACAGGGTAAGAAAGAGAAATGACAGATGGCTACTCACAGTGCTCCCCTGGTACCCTCTCAACGTCTGGAGAAAGTTCAGGCAGGCCTTTAGAATGCTGAGTGAAACCCCTGTGGTGAACTAATGGGAGAACATAAAATGTTGAAAATCCCATTTCCTGAGGACTTGAAATGCAAGTCAAATATACATTTTTGATCATAGCTAATATGAAAATTTGTTTTGATGGACAATGCATATCTTGTTATGACGGTATAATTATTTCTTCTTAATTGTCTAATTTGAGAGAATGACATAGAGAGAGAGAAATACTTGTAAAAATAAATAAATACATCTGAAAAAAATTTAAAATGGGTTGCTTTTCTATTTTCTATTAATTAAAGGGATCAGCTCTGCTTATGTCTACAGGGTTCTCCAACAATGTCTTTCAGTGTAAACATAAGTCAGGGACATGGGTGCAGGGATATCAGTTGCTACAGTAAATTGATCACTGAATTCAGTGGCAATTTTTTGCTAACTAGTTTAAAGCCATAGTCAAGGGAACCAACCTTCACAAACTTTAACAAACAACGATGAACATTGCTAGGCCCTGGAGGTAAAAATGCAAAATCAAAACCAAAACAGTATCTGCCCTCAAGGAATCTCCATTCTGCTATGGGAGGGAAGGCACACTTATATGCACAAGTAAATACAAGACAAGGCAAATTGAACATGGAGATCATACCAGAGGAATTGAGTAGGCTTCATGGAGAAGGGACATCTGGGCTAAACCTCCAATGGTCTGCAGAAGGATTGTCCCTATCCCCTTCAGTCACATTTAATTTTCTACTGAGTCTTGAAGAACCTGAGGAATGAAAAATGAGCTTCCCAGGTCTTGTCATTCATGGCAGTTCTGAGCACCCACCCTAGGAACACTTATAAGAGTGACAGTTGGCTTAATATTCATGAAGCTTCATGCTCTTTTTCCCCCCACAAATGGCTCTGTGTCTGCTTACTGAATAAGTTGTTTTCCCCATTGTTCTTGTTCTGCTGTCAGAACAAGAAGTGGCAGAGCTTCTTCACTAAGGGCATCATGTACCAGTTTGGTAGGAAACCTTTATATGACTTTCCTAGGAAACTGCTGCCATGGATTTTTCCCAAGGACACCAAATGACAAGTTGGTGAAGGGCTGAAAGGTTGCCACTGGTTTTCCTAATGGGCCTGATCTCTTTTAACAGCATCATCCTAGCAGGGAGAGGGACCATGGCAGCAGCAGGATTCTGAATATTTCTCTGTACTTGAGGAATCAATTGGACCCTGTTGATGAAACATATACATTCCTTTTCTTTGACAGGTAAACAGTGAATCTCACAAGCATGTGTTAAGCACCTACAATGTGACTGGCACTGTAAGAAACTTAAGATACCATAAATGAAAGGAGGAACAAATAAATGTAAACAGTTCCTGCTTTCAAGGAGCCTATATTTTGGGGGGAAGATAGCATGTACATATATGTGTGTATACAAATAGACATACTAAGGAAAAATAGCATGATTTTGGGGGGATAGGAAGAGAGACATTAACAGCTGAGGGAATCAGGGTAGGAAGTGATGCTTGAACTGAGCTTTGAATGTGCGTAGTGATTCTAAGAGACTCACATGAGAGGGGTTGTGTATTAAGCATAGAAGGTACCTTCTGCAAAGTGATAGAGATGAAAGATGCAACTGAAAGAGCACTATATTTAGCATCAGAAGACAGATTTGTTCTATGTTCAAAATAGGGTTTTATTATTTATTAGCTATGCAATTTTGGCCAGGCTATAAACTTTCTGGGCCTCAGTTTCTTCACCTAAAAATATAAATGATAACCTTGTAAACCTTGAAGGTCTATAAAAATAAGAGGCATTATTCAGTTCAATCCAACAAATGTTTATTAAGCACCTACAATTTGACAAAGTACTGTGTTCAGAGCTGGGTATAAATAGATGAAAAATTATAGCTACTCTGACCTTAAGGAGTTTGTAGTTTTCTAAGGGAGATTTCAGCGGATAAGCACTGGTGGTGCAAAGAGGTTTGTGTCCCAGATATTTTCACGTACCGGTGTGACCCTGAGCAAGTTGCTTAACCTCTCTGAATCTGTTTACTCATTTTGCAAGTGAAGATCATAGTACAGTAATGATAGCACAGAGGTTTTGTGAGAATTAAATGATATGGAATGTAAAGTTCTTTGCAAACCTTAAATCACTATATTAACGTCAGCCTTTATTCTTCTCTTCCTTCTCCTTCAGGAGGCAGACGAACACAGATCTGTGAACACAGACCAGCTTTCTGAATAGGGACCCAGCTAGCTGGGTAACTCAGCTCGTCCTCTCCCTTCTGTCCACCACCCCCCTTTTTCTTCCCCTCTCAAAGGAAGGTAAATTTGGATGGCTAGAGGATGCCCAGTTAACTTGGGGTTTACTGACTAGATTTTTTTCTGTCCCTCCCTCCCTTCCTTCCTTCCTTCCTTCCTTCCTTCCTTCCTTCCTTCCTTCCTTCCTTCCTTCCTTCCTTCCTTTCTTCCTTCCTTCCTTCCTTTCTTCCTTCCTTCCTTCCTTCCTTCTTTTCTTCTTCTTCTTCTTCTCCTTCTTCTTCTCTCTGTCTCTGTCTCTGTCTCTCTCTGTCTTTCTGTCTGTCTGTCTGTCTGTCTGTCTGTCTGTCTGTCTGTCTCTCTCTCTCTCTCTCTCTCTCTCTCTCTTTCCTTCCCCAAAACCTTAAACTTCACTCTTACTGAGTACCTGATAGGCCAAGGTCTCCCATTGCATCCTGGGCCTTCTTCAGTCATCCTGATGAGTATCTGGTCATTGGATCCAGGTGACTCAAGAGGGGAAAGTAAGACTGGTGACCTGCACAGACCTCTCTCACTCAAAACGAAGTCCAGTGCAATTCATGTCATCATTTCTCTGATGTCATGATCTTCTTCAAAAATGAAGGACAAACACAGGCAGAGCTTCTCCTTCATCATCACTGTCATCATCCTCAATCTCATTTCTTCTTAATCATCTGCTCCCCTTCCTCTTCTTCCTCCTTCTCCTCCTCCTCCCTCTTCTCGCTCTTCTCCCTCTTCTCCCTCTTCTCCCTCTTCTCCCTCTTCTCCTTCTCCTTCTCCTTCTCCTTCTCCTCCTTCTCCTTCTCCTTCTCCTTCTCCTTCTCCTTCTCCTTCTCCTTCTCCTTCTTCTTCTTCTTCTTCTTCTTCTTCTTCTTCTTCTTCTTCTTCTTCTTCTTCTCCTCATGATTCTAATATGAGGTAACATAAATCTGGTATAATGGTCTAAAGAGATTTCCAGACAATGGCCTCCAGAAAAATTTGAGGAGAAACAGACAATTCCAAGATTTAATTATCTTGCAATAGATCAGTGCCACCTTTGACTGTATGATTCATGATCAATCTATACTATTCCATAATCTCTGGATCACATCTTCCTAAACTCTTTTATGGAGGATGTTCGCAATTTACCAGAAGTTTTCCTCCAGATTTTTAGCATTATCTGCTCTAGTGAGATAGTGTTTGTTACATAGTGAATAGAGTGCTGACCTTGGCTTCAGAAATCCTTCCTCTGTAACTTAATAACTGTGTGATCATGAATCTACCATATGACTTCACTGAGCCTTAGTTCACTAAATAATAAAATGAAGGAGTTGTAATAGATGATCACTAAGAACCCTTCTAGTCCTTGGACCTGTCACAGCTGTAGTTAGGATAAATTCTCAGTCAGATGATAGAGGCTATCACAAAAAATAAAATAGATGATTTCTAACTATATGAAAGGAAAGGTTATACATGAACGAAATCGATGCAAATAGGATAAGAAAGGATATTTTGAGTGTGGCAGTGGATGGGGATATGCCTTGGTTTCCAATATCTCTGATGAGAGTCTGTAAGATGTATTGGTAACTAGTACACACACACACACACACACACACACACACACACACACGCACACACACACACACACACGAAATGCTATTTCTCAGGGGATTGGTGGTCACAGGATATAAATAAACAGTTTTCAGAACTACAAACTCCTAACAGCCATAAGAAAGATTGATCAAAATTCCTAATAAAACTGGAAATGAAAATTAAAACACTTCGAATATTTACTTTATACTTAGTGAACTGGCAAATACAACAAAAGATAGAAATAATCAATGCTGGATGAGTTGTGGAGAGAAAAATACACTAATATACCTCTGGTGGCATTATGAATTATTCTGACCATTCTGGAAAACAATTCAGAATTATGCAAAAATAATGAGTAGAATATCCATATTCTTTGAGGCTGAGATCCTAGTACTAGTCATATGAACCAGGGGAGTCAAAAACAGAAAGAAATGTGCCATAGATACCAAAATATTCCTAATATAACCCTAATAGAATAAAAAGAATAGAATTCAAAATAGAATTTGATAGCAGCAAGAAACTGATCACAATGTATTGTTCCATTGTTTTTTAGTCATGTCTGACTTTTGTTGATCCCATATGAGGCTTTCTTGGCAAAGTTCCTGGAGTGATTTGTCACTTCCTTCACCTGCTCATTTTACAGATGAGGAAGCTGAGGCAAACAGGGTTTAGTGACTATACACACACACAAAATTACCATAGAAATGATTAATATGAAAAAGAGGGAAGACACATTGACTGATACAAATGAAGTAAGCTGAGCCAGAAAGAACAATATACACAATGATTTCAACAATGCAAATCTAAAGAACTACAGCAATAAAATGGAAACAAGATATCATTGTAATGACCAAATTTAGTTTCAGAGAAGAGATATGTGAATGTGCTTACTTCCCTCCTTTTCAGGGATAAGGAATTATGAATGTGCAACTCTGAATATACTATCAAACTTAGCTAATATATTGGTTAGTTTTGCTGATTCTTTTTTTTGTTGTCCTTCCTTTTTTTTTTTTTTCATTATGAAATGGGGAAGTTCCCTGGGTAGGTAGAGGGGAAAAATAATTTTTGAAAAAATGAAGGTAATATAAAATCAAAAGATATAAATGAACATTTTAAAAATACAAAAAATAGATCTTTAAAATAATAAAATAAATAAACACAATTGTTGTATGTTGGGGGTACCACTATCAGCTGAGGGGGGAGCATAAGGAAGGGTCTCATGTAGCAGATGGTATTTTAATTGTGCTTTTAAGTCAATTAGGGAATCCAAGAGACCTGCTCTGGATCAATCCTTATTCACTTTACTGTTCTTCCATCTAGCCAAAATACAACTATACGATGGAGCTTTCATTCTCAAGCTATGCCTAACTGTGTGACCTTAATTAAGTCACTTAATTTTACTTGACCTCAGTTTCCTTGTGTAGTACATTGTACATAGTGAGTTCAAAATAAATTTTTGTTCAATTGAATTATCATAATGGCTTTGGGTGGCCAGCCCATCACATTAGTGTAGTGAAAAGACCGCTAGTATAAGAGTCAGGGGGAAATATTGGACATTCCAGGCACAGGAGGCAACTTGTGGAAGGATAAAGATGGGATAATGCAGCTGAAAGAGTATTAACTTTGTGGTTAGAAGACTTAGGCTTGACCTGAGTTTAAATAATGGTTCTGGTTTGTTTGTTTTATTGAGTTGTGTGATTTTGGATAAGTCACTTTCACTTATTAAACCTCAGTATTTTCATCTGCAAAATATGGGTAATAAATAACTTTGTAAACTTTAAAGCTCTGTAAAATAAGTTGTTCACTTCCCTCTGCCTCCTTGCATCTAGTAGAGACATTTAATCTCAATAATTTATCTGTTCCTTTCAAGTTCCAAAAAATCTAGGATTTTGTCATTCTATGTGCCCTATGTCCAATTTGCTTGTGGGACAAACCTTTCCAATCTCTGCTAATGTGAAAATGGGTGTGAAGGAGACAATATGTTAACCCTCCTATGTAATATTTTTCTCTTAACAGAGAGACTTCTCAGCTACAAAGCCTTACTCCTGGGGTGTGACCAATGGGGAGAATTCCTGGAATGGTAATAGGCCAGTAGGAATCATGTTCTATTCAATTCGAAAAACATTTTTTAAACATTAGTGGGCAGGTGCTCTTCTCAAATCACAATACCAGATTCCTACTCCTTCTCTGCTTACAGCCAACCCTGTCTCCTGTGGTTGAGAAGATGGGAAGAGGCCACTTGAGATATGATTAACCTACCTGTCATTCCCTGAATACATCTCATACTTTTCCTCCCCCACATATTGTTTTATACTGTTACTTCCATTTGGAAGCTTTCATTCTACTCTCCCCCATCCATTCATTCATCTAACAAAAACTCACTGAACCTCTAAGAAACAGATCACATGCCACCTCCTCCTGAAATATCTCTGATTATCATGACCATAAGTTACTTGGAATAATCTATAGCATTTTTCTTGTAACAAATGTATTGCATTAATCTTGCATTGCTTTGAATTGTGGTTGTGATTTCCATTTCAATCTATGTTCTTTCCCCATCCCCAACAGCTATGCAGGTTGTTAGGGGCTTTAGGTAGCGAGCATGAGCCACAAGACATAACTGTAGATGCAGGGCAGGTGCTGCATTCAAGATAAGAGAGAGCTTGTGGCTAGCACTAACAAAAGCAGCTTCTTTCTAGGGATGTGTGATGAATTAATTCATCCTTGTCCATCAAAAGTGGTTATGAATTCCAGACAGGAACTGGAGAGGTGAGATTCAAGAAAGGAGAAATTGTCCTGAATTCACTCTGCACTCAGTCTCGTTTCATGCCCTCATACCATAGGGTGCAGAAGCAGAGTTCCTACAGCTTCTGCCTCTGAATCAGAAGACTGATCTCACTTAAAGTGTAAGTTGAACATTTTTGAGGAAACTATATTATTTTACAATTTTTTGCACACTCAAACTATACATTTCTTAGATCTCCTGGGTTCAGATTAATCCTATGCATCACAATGGAAGGTAAGACATCCTGGGATTTTAAGACTGGTTGAAAGCTGCTTAGTAAATATTTCTTGTTTTCTTACGTATCTTATTCTTAAGTACTGTTTATTTGCTTAGAGAGGCCATGCGGTGTGGTGAACAGAGAGCCAAGAATGAGCTGGGTCTGCATCTAGCCTCTGACTTTGTGACTCAAGAAAAATCACTTGACCTCTAGGTGCTCTGGGTGACCCTTCTTGATAATCATTTGCAAGGGTGCAGTTTCTTCATTATGGAATTGCCATATGCAATTGCTAGTGACATTATTAATTACTTATCAATTCTATGAGAACACTAAAACAATTATTCAATATGTGCAACTGACAAGTATCTGTTCCGTTTCTGGGAAGAGTCAATACAGTGATGTCAAGATTGCATAACTAATACTTACTGCAACACAAATCAAATAGTAATAGTGGGGTTTGCCAGTGAATGGGGGCTCAGAGCTAAGTTCTCATTAGATAGATCCACAAATCCATATACCTTTTGATAATGAATTGGTTCTATGGTGTAGAGAAAGAAGGAACTGGGGGATACCTCTGAGGACTTTGGAGAACATGGCACCTACTCGGTACTTCTGACCAGTAGAATATACACAAACTAGTAGGACGAGCATGGAACTCCTAAATAAGGAGCTATCAATAAATGCCACACTGAAAAATGTACTGCTGACAGAAGGGTGGTTGGACTTAGCAGCCATCCCTGGGAAGTAGCACAGCTGTCATTGTCAGTACCAATATAGTTCCCTCTCTAATTTAGTTACTTGCTGGCTATGCAAGGCATAGCCTCTTCTAGCCTCAGTTTTCTCTTCTGTAAAATAAGGAGATAGGACTATATTATCTCTAAGAGTCCCACTAGCTCCAAATTCTTTGTTTTAAATAGGTCTTAGACTAAAATTAAGGTCACAACTTGAAAGGTAACATAGTATAGTGAATAAAGTACAGGACTTGAGACAGAGAAGACCTGGGTTCAGTTATTGCTTCTGTTGACTGCTCATGTAACCATAAGCAAGTTTTCAGCTTCTCTAAGACTCAGTTTCCTCATTTGTAAATTGAAGAAACTTGAAGGTTTGCTTTTACCCCATAAAGATATTGGAAATTTCAGATGGGACAATGCATCCAAAGCAGCTTGTAAACTTTAAAACATTATATAATATCAGCTATTTTTATTACAGTCACACGAGACCAAAGAGAAGCCTCATCATCTTGCTCTGCCGGCCAAACATAATAACGTTGAACCTTCAGAGTAAGGAACTGCCAGAGGACTGCCTGAAGAAGCATGAACAAATCACTGCTGGGAATAGAAAACAATCAGAGAGGCAGGAGAAGAAACAGGTCAGAGACACAGAGAAGCAATCGTGACGGATGTGAAATAAAAGTCATGGGACAGATTACTACTAGTGAAGGAAACAGACTCAAAGATAGTCAAAGCTAATGGCTAAAGCAATACAAGGCAAGTGAAGACAATTTTCTTCATTCAGACAGCTGGAGGTCTCCTTGTGATCTAGGAAGACTGGAACTAGTCCCACATTTCCAAACCCAATTAAGAGGTCACTGCTAAATGGAGGGCTGGGTTCCCTCCTTGTTCTTGTAAAGGGAAAGCATCTTTGTTAAGGCAAGAAGCAGTCAGCATCCCACCATTCTTATAGCCCGTCTGTTGGCCAATCATGGTTAAAATCAAAGCTTCACCACTGCATCACTTCTCTGTTAATTTCATTATTCTGAACCAGGCCCTCATCAGAACTTGTACAAGAGTGTTACCTACTCTAAGAAACCAAATTGAGAGATTTAAATTCACAGGAAGAATTCTATATTTGCCTACTCTTCTTCTCTTATAAGCCCTCTGATCTAGAAAAGAAACTAGCAACCTCCGGTGTGACATTCCTTGGCACTATCGTAGGGTTGAGGACAGTCCTGAAAAGAAAGGAAACAGAAGGTCTCTGGGGCTTAAGAGGCTTGATGTTTAAAAAGGAATGGGAAATGAAGAGGCCCTGAGTTATTTAAAATCAAAATAAATTCATCAAATAGAAGGAAATGCCCAGCAGAGGAAGTTGCTTTCTGTCTGTGTTGCATTAAGAGGAAGCTGGGAAATGAATTAAGGGCCATGGGCCTTTGTGGATGCTACCTTTACTAACATAGTTCTTCCATTACTGGCCCAATGCCAGCTAATTTGAGTTTTATATTTCTCCAGTGCCTTGTTGGGAGGTCATTTCATGCGTTTGTGCTTCTCTGTCTGAAAAATTTCTCCCAAGGTCTGTGGTATGAGTTTGTCTTCCCTCCCAATCATTCCTACTTTATCCTTTTATCTGTGTTAGGTTGGAGCGAGATTATTGAATATATATTCATGACACTTAATAATTCATGTAATTCAATTACAACCCCTCTTGAACCTCCTTTTATAGTGTTTACATCTACTGCAGCTCATTATACATTATTCAGAGAGACTATATTTTTGGCCTTCATTCCAAATGGAGAAACACTGGTAGCTATTACCCACTAGATCTACTCTGACACAAAAAGTGGTCTTGAAAGAAAAACCAAGCAAGCTTGAGAAGTAGATACCAAAACTTTGATGTCCCTCTCGTACTTCAAACTCAACATGTCCAAAAATGAACTCATTATTGTCCCCAGGAAATCTGATCCTCTAACTTGCCTTCTTCTGTTGAGGGTGTCATGGACCGGCTGGTAAATTGAGCTAATAACATTAGAATAATTTCTAATTCTTTCCTCTCCTTCACCCATCTAGTCAGTTGCCAAATTCTTTGAATTTGATCTATGAAAATTGATTTACAGTTAACATCTCCATTCCATAACCATTGCAAAGTTTTATCTTATCTTTTCCTGACACTTGGAGTGCTTATGTTTTATTTCCTAGAGATTTAATAACCAATTGTGTATATGGTGAGTGAGACTGAGTCACAGAAAATACCACGGTTGAGAGTCCGGTTGATGAAATGATGGTTGTG
The DNA here is from genome assembly GCF_028372415.1 of Notamacropus eugenii. NCBI lineage: Eukaryota > Metazoa > Chordata > Mammalia > Diprotodontia > Macropodidae > Notamacropus > Notamacropus eugenii. Next base: position 554,537,543 of record NC_092872.1, read on the forward strand.
TCTTCAAGAGTGACAGAAAATCTGGAAGATGAGAAAAATTAGGCGGATAGACCCTGAATTTTTTTTGGACATCTCTAATTAAGTGTCTCATGTGAATTTCCAACTCAATAAATCTAAAATAGTGTATTCAATTCAACAAACATAGATTAGGCATCTAGTGTTCTCTGTAGAAATTTTATTGTTATTGGGTGAAAAAATAGACTTTAGAGATATAGTACTTGTCCTTAATAAGTTTATGATCTAGTAGGAATAATAAAGTATATATACTAATAATTACGAATAAAAGGCTGCATATGAAAGGAACATAGTTAAGACAGAAGTAAATATTCCAATAACCCAAGCCTGCCTGGGAGAGGAAGGAAAATAAAGAAAAAAGACTATTGGTGATCAAGTGGATGACTTTTTTTTTTAAGTTTATCAGACCCCAGCAGATCTATTGGGTCACAGCATAATATAGTGGATATGGTAACAAAATAAAAATCAGGAAACTTTAGTAATTTTTCCTGTTTTGCTCTTGAACTTGAAGTGAGATTGTGAAAAAAAAATTATCTCAGTTATTCAGTTTCTCTATTTTTATTTGAATTTAGAGTTAATTCAAATCCTGGCTGTCATTTACTGCCTTGTGACCTTGGGAAAGTTATTTAACCTATTAGGATCTGAATTTCTTCAATTGCAAAATGCTAGGGTTGGACTAAATGACCTTGAAAATGACTTCCAGTTCTAATTCTATGATACTATAACCCTATGATCCTATGAATGAGTATTCCTGAAATGGCTTTATAGGATACTTCCCATTTTCTTTCAAAACTGGGTGAGAAAACAGAAGATACATTCTCTTTCAAGGAAATTTAGACTCCTCAACAGGAAGGTACACCTACATACATGAGATTTTTCATTATAATTGACAGCTATGTTTTTCACAGTAGATAGAACTCTAGTCCTGGAGTCTGGAAGACTGAGTTTAAATTTGGTCTCAGACACTTGTTAGTTGTACAGCCTTGGGCAAGTAGTACGTACTTTCTCTGTGCCTCAGTTTCCTCACCTATAAAAATGGAGATAATGATAGTACCTACCTCCTAGGTTTGTTGTAAGGATCAAATGAAATATCTATAACATGCCTTGCAGACCTTGAAGCACTACGTAAATTTCAGCTATTGCTCCTCAAACTATTACATTTGACTACAATATTAATCAGCAAATATTTAATGAACATCTTTGGAACCACAAAATAGCCAGGGATAGTGTCACTGATACCTTCTCAGAGTCCTTCATTTTAACACGTTCATATCACCCAAGTCCATAAGAAATTAAAAAACTGCTTATGTTGTACATTCAATATTCTGGAAGATACAGAATTCCAAAGACTGTGTTCTATATTTTGACACATATATTCTTGCCAAATAGTTTTCCTTACAAATCATTTTCAAGAGAAATAGGTTCTGTTGCATGGAATTAACTCTAGTCCAACTTAGGGGTATCCCACCTTTTTCCTGCTTGTCTGCATTTCCTTTCACTGCTCCCTTCAAATAATCAGGTGTCAACAGCCCCTGAAGAGAAGGGAGAGAGACACAAGACAAATGGTGAATAAGTAGATCATAGGATTTCTAGCTACGAAGGATCTTAGAGATCACCTGGTCCAATTCACTCTTTATACAGGAAAGGACAGTGAAGTCAGGGAGGTAAAAAGACTTGTCTGTGATAGAAGAGGTACAAAATAGAAGAGCTCAAATGGGAACCAGCTATTTAGGTTCCATATGTACTGCATTTCTGGGGATGGACAAGAAGGGCTCCCTTTTCAGGGTTTGATTTGGGGAGGAAAAACTCTGGAGCTAAAGGACTTCCTAAAGGTTATTTGGTCAACCTCTTAGCTAGATAGATGAAGTAACTTGGATCTCATGGAGATTAAGTCACTTCTTTCAAGTCACACAGGTAGTAAACACTAGAGATGAGATGTGAACCAAATTTTTCTGACTCCAGAATTACTATTCTTTCTACTGAGCTACACTACGTCTCTCTGCAGCAAATCTCTTCTTACTATATCCCCAGCAACTTAAGATTTCTATTTCTTGGCAATATCATTCACTCCTACCCTCTTACATCAGCTGCTTCTTCCAGGAAGAGATATAGTCCAAATAGCCCCTCAAACCTGTCAGAATTGAGCAAGTTGGAGGCTTGAATATCTTGAAGCTACTCTGACAGGAAGGAGATAAAAAGATTGTCTAAAGGAAGAATACCTCCCCGAGTAGCCTCACAGCACAATGATATGGCTGAGACACAAATTCAACCTATTCCAGAGCTTAGCACAGTCCCTGACACATAGTAGGTATTAATAAATAGTTATTTACTGGCTGACTGAATTCATTGTTCAGTTGGCTATGTCTCCTGGGCAAAGAACACCCTCAGAAAATAGTACTTAACCTCCCATCTTCTCAGTAATTCTGTAATACCCTGGTTTTGGGGAGGCTGGCTCTATAGTTTTCCCTGCCATTCAAGAAACCCCCAAAGCAACCTAATTGCCTCCAGTCTACTGCAGTTGCAACCAGCATGGCTTCTTCCCATCTTTTTTTTTTTCCAGTCTTCCCCACCTGGGGTACTTCCCAAGCACTATAGTCACTGCTATTCTGGCTGGATGCCAGTGATTACTCATATGGCTGGCCATTATCCAGCACATCCATGAAGCCTGCCAGAATGATAAATGTGCCTCCTCCATAGCCTTGGGCACTATGTGCCCCAGTCTATCTGCAAGGACCTCATGGCCATATGGCTAGAATGGCAGGAAGCCCTCATTCTTACCCCATCTCTCCCCCATATCTTCAGTTCCCCTAGTCCACTTTTAGTCCATGCCTAGTCTCTAGGATTAAATCCCCACTCCCACCCCAAGTCCTTGCCCTATATTTTTATTTTTGGAACTTCCTAAAGCAAAAGTTCTTAACCTGAGGTCTGTGACATTTTTAATATTTAGACAATTGTATTTCAATTTTCTTTAATCTAAATATTTTATTTTATGTTTAAAAATGATTTTTCTGATAAAGGGTTTACCAACCTGATAAATGACCAAAAAAAAAAAAAAGAGCTTTAGAATCCACAAAGGAGAAAGGAGATATACTCCATTTTATCATTAATGGAGTGTCATTCTCTTTTACTAGGATTAAAAAAAAAAGTTTAAATAGCTTTAACTATCCCCTTTCTGTGGACATTTATATCTACATCTTTAAGACTGATTCCTTCCTTGAGATCCAGATTCAAATTTCTAAATATTAGTTTGATAATTGTAACTAAAATATTCTCCATTTCCCTCCTTAATTTACCAAATACTTCTGAAACTTCGAAGATCAACCCAAGCCCTCCTCCTTGAAAAAGTTTCCTCTTTTTTCTTCTGAACCCCTACATTACTTGAATTTGTAACACATATGTGTGTGTGTGCTTAATAAAACATTGTACTATCTTTTATTGTTCAAGACCCAGCTTAAATGCAATCTCCTTTTTGAAGTCTGTCTTGATTTTTTTCCAGCCAGAAATGATCCCTCCTCTATTGATATCTCCTATAGTACTTTTATTTGCACTTGTATGCATTTATCTTATTTAGTAATAGTTATACATATGTGTATATAAGTATATATGTATGTATGTGTGTATGCAAGAGTGTTTGTATATATGATCATTTCTCCTATCAAAGAGTGTAGGGAGAAGAGGCTGCTATATCGATCACAGAACCATTGAAATGGAAGAGATCTCAGAGGTCATCAAATTCACTTTGTACCTGATCAGTTATCCCCTCTTCCATGACCTTAACAAATGGATATTTAGGCTTCATTGGCTGACCTCTAATGAAGAAGAGTTCATCTATAGCATGTAACATCAGGGTTCTTAACCAGACCCCTTTGACATCCTATGAACCCCTTCTCAAAAAGTATATAAAATAAAGTATGCCAATGAATAAATGAAATACAAAAAGGAAGTCAAAGGTTAGTGAAAAATACAGATGTGTTAGGATTTTTTTCCCACCCTAGTTCATGGACCTCCTAAAATCTTTTTTTTACCCCTTTCAGTGGAAGAATGATGGGATTTGAACTTGTGATTTCATTCAAGTAGAGAACTCCTCCAAGTTTAGAAACTCTTTCCTCCAATAGGGTCTAATAGGGTTATCTTGGCATGGACAGTTTCACTGACTTGCCCAGTGCTGGTATGTTTCTGAGAGAAAGCTTGAACCTGCCTTCCTGATTACAACGCCAGCTCTCTATCTACTAACATCATTTTGCCTTCCACATTGCATAGTATCAATACTCAAAAAATATTTGTCAAATTGAATTGAAGGGAAATAGAAAAGGGAAAAAATGTCTTAATTTTCTCATTAGGTCCACTTTGATACTGTTTTCATTCACAGCATGTACATCAGGGTTAATTTTTATGATGGTGGCACATGCATTATCTAATGGATAGAGAAATGGTTGCAGTTATGGAGCTAAATAACTCAGTCATTAATCCATGCAACTAGCTTTGTTTCTCAAAGCTTAAACTAAAAAATATCTCCTGTGATGCTATATTGTGACACTAATTTAAGCCGACACATAATCATTAGGTGTCTATCATACATAATACCTCGATTATATACTTCTTCTAAGGTTGCTAAGGCAATATTCACAACACCATTGGTGACTATGAATATGCCAGCGTACTTCTGAATTACAAAGTATAATGGATTCTCCATTATAGAAGGCAGAAGTAAAACATTTATTCAAATACCAGAAAGCCAAATCCCAATTCCAGAAAGCCAAATCCATCATAGTAACCAAGAAGTCATTACACATTAGCACTTCAGGGGACAAGGCCATTCTCAAGCCTTCCCCCCAACCCCACTGGGGCCTTCCCACCAACAAACACTCACAACACTAGCTGTGCCTGCTTGTGTCCTCTCTCCTCCACCCCTAACTACTCTCCCCAACTTCCTCCCAGTTCTACTCTACCCTTCCTGTTCCACCTGTTCAGCAAGCTCCTCCCAGCACATGTGATTTAGGCTTCCATGAGATTTAATCAGGTCATATGGGCCTATTAATGAATGAGAATGATCTTCTCATTTAAATTACCATTACACACTGATCTTCCTAAGGGTCTTCTCATCACCCAACCCCCCAAAATGTTGTATATGTACTTCTGTCCACATATTCAGTACCCCCAAGTTGAATGCAGGTACATTGAGGACTGATGCTGTTTTTCTTTTGTCTTTGTATCCTCAGAATCCAGCACGATTCCTTGAATTAGCAGGCACTTAATAAATGGTTGTTTTATTGAACTGAACGTACTATAGTTCTCTGTATATCATAAAACAACTAGTCCAAGGTTGGACATCCAAGGAGAATCCCACAAATACTTTATTGATAAGTATAAATCATTCTAAAATGCCATTCATAGATGCTGTCATGAGTACACATTTTTACATCTGTTACAGTTTTTAAATCGTAAACTTGGAATATTAGAGTTAGAAGGTACCTTAGAGATCATCTCATCCAAGACCCTCATTTGAATCAACAGACTGTTTGATTTAATATTGATTTTGATTCATATAATGGGTCTCCACTGAAGGTTGTGAAGAACATGCCTTATGTATTATTCATATACATATTCAAGGAAATTCATTGGAAATGGGACAGTTTACACATATGATGAGAAGCCAATAGTCCTGTCTACTGGCAAAAAGACATTCAAGATCTCTCAAACTGTACCTTTATTTCAGTATTGTTGGCAAAGGATCAAGAAAGCTGGGGTTATACTCAGGTTCTCTCTTGGTTAAAGTTTCCTCATCTGTCAAGTGAAATGATTATAGATTTGGATGAGAAGGAAACATAAGTACCTTCTTGTCCAACACTTTCATTTCAAGGTAAAGGAACATGTGGTTCAGAGCGGAAAAATGACCTTTGTGACAGAGGTATAATTTCAAATAGAGGTGTCTAACCACAACTCTAGTGTCTCCTCCACTGCCTCAATCCCAGATAAGCAAGAAAAATCTCAAGACATGTAAAATAAACTAGGAGGCAGTGAATAGAGTGCTGGACTTGGAGTTAGGAAGACTCAAGTTTGAATCCAGCCTCAAACATTTCCTAACTCACTGATCATGGACAAATTTTTTAATCTCCATTTGCCTCAGTTTCCTTATCTGTAAATTGAAGATATTTATAACACCTACCTCCAAGGACTATTGTGAGAATAAATTGAGGTGAAATTTTAACACATTTTTGAACACCTTAAATTATTATAAAAATGATAATTATCATTATTATTATTAGCTACTAAAAAAGTAATCATGCCCATGTGGAAACTAAGTCCACAATTTACAAGAAAAACACCAAGTAAAGCATGATCCTGGCCCTCATGGAGTTTACAGCTCAAAACGCCATCAATACAAATGTGATCCCAGATATGGTTTTGAGGTATAACTGCCTAGACAATAAAGAGACTGATTTTCCTGTGAGGCTTGGGGAATCAGTCTTCATTACCTCTTAAATGACATTTTGATAAATGACAAAATGACTTTCATCAAAATTGAAGTTACATGTGTTTGCATTTTTTTATATCCTACCTCTTGCAATGAGCACAGTGATGAAAGTTATAAATTAATTCATGCAGTTCATTCCCTCACTTTCAGCCATTAGGATTTTATGCTGGAATTTCATTGCCAAAATTGCAGGGAGTGTAGAAAATTCCATTGGCCTGAGCAGTTCTCTAGGAATTGAAATATGTTCTCCACAATGAACAGAACTACAAATTGCACAAAGTTAGTGATTTTTAAAAAACTCATTTTCAGGGAGGAATGCTGATTCATCATTTTATTCCAAGCTTGCCATCTTTGCAATACTGGTCAGCTGTGCCATGCACATTCTTGTGCTGGGTGGGAAATTGACACCCTACAGGTTTTATATAAGGATTTATATAAGCATGTTTCTCAAACTGAGAATGTTTAAATTAAGTGAAAGAAAGCCGAATTTGGGAGCCAAAGGTCTGCATTTGAAATCTCCTTCTGATTCTTGCTATCTCAGATGATTAAGGTGTGAATCTCATCTCTGAGATTAACTAGTTTGAGCTCATGTGACAATGTTTCTGGCTTTCCTTTCCTCATTTGTAAAATAAGGGAGGGGCAGGTACATGACTGGATGACCTCAAAGGTTCATTTTAACTTCCAACCTTATGATCTAAAATTGATGATGAGAGGCAGCATGGCACAGTGAATGGATGGTGAGTCTTAGAGTCAGGAAACCTGAGTTGAAGCTTGACTATGGAATATAACAACTACGTTTAATGGCACAAGTAGTTCTCTGAAACTGGTATTGCTCCTATCCCTTGCCAAGACTTACAAAACTTGACTACAAAGTATCAGCATCTTTCTTTGCCTCCATCCCAGAATAAAAATTTAGAAAAATCTGAATGAATGTTAGATATAACTTATGACTAGGTTTCCCCAGACTTGCATAATATGGTTCCAAACTCTTGGACAGATACTCAACATGAAAAATGGTCATGAAGTACAAGTTATTCATTTCCCCTACCAGATCTATACACACACACACACACACACACACACACACACACATAAAGTATAAACCATAAATGAGTCCATGAATAAAACACTAATGAATAAGACGTATTACCTCATCATATTTCCCCTCTCTACTCTTATTGGAGTTGAAGGCATTTTGGGGAACTGTCGAACAAGTACTTCTCATCCAATTTTGTATCATCCAATTTAGAGCACTCTTTCCACTCCCACATCTCATGTCCTTTACTGGCATGGCTTTCATCCTGCCTCTACTTCTGATGGAACTCTCTCTGGGAAGGGGTACCCACCTCTTGAACCTAGGAATTCTTGATCTCTTAGACTCGCAAACTTGTTTAGAAAGATCAAAACAGAACGGTCTCTAAAACTGTTTTCTTTAACTTGTGTTCAGAAGAGGAAGTAGAAATGTATATGGTAGCCAGCAGCTCAAGGTATATTATCTCACTGCTCAGGTCACTGGGCAAGCAGAGGCAGCTTGCCATATTCTTCTCTATCTAGTCATTATTTAGTGGGACAGAAAGAAGAAACAAAAATCTCTTCCCCTATCCTATGGTGCACTCCAGTCCAAAAGGCTGAGGAAGATAAAATACACCATACATGAAGAATGTTTTTGGTTTTTGTTTAAGTGTGAGAGAATTTGTAACTCATTCTTATAGACCCACAGATGGAGTAGGTGCCCTGACAAGAATCCATTCATGAGAATTTCAGTCAACTAAACAACAAACAGAAGTCCTAGGTAGCTGAAGCCCAGTCAATATGGAGTTAGTTCACAAGTTCAGCTCCATGGGAAGTACTTTCCAGATCCTGATTGGAAGGTCAATTTCAATGAGTTAATTAGGAAGGGAGATGCTTATCAAGCTGATCAGGGCTTCTCTTGGTCCTCATTATTTAAGTTACAGATAAGCTGATAATTTTCATTAGGTGAAATATCTCCAGTAAAACATATATCACTTAGTAGAAAAATCCTAGAGATTTTCTTGTGGTACAGAAGTTAAATGATTTACCCAGAGTCACGTAGCCAGTTAAACGTAAACTCAGCAGCAGCATAATCATTATAACGGCAGCTAACATTTAGACAGGATTTGCAAAGTGTTTTCATTATATTATCTCCTTTGAACTTCACAACAGTCCTTTTAGAAGTGAGGGTTTATATTATACCCAGATAAAGAAACTAAGACTGAGAGAGGTTAAGAGACTTGCTAGGGTCTCATAGTTTGTGTCTAAGGCAGAGTTTTCGACGATATTCTCTGGATTTCAAGTCTAGCACTACAACCACTACATGACCTAACTGCCTCATTATGCCTGGGCCTTTCCACTGGCTGCCCCATAAGTCTGGAAGGTTTTCTTCACATATGGCTTCAGAATCCCTGCCTTTCTTTAAGACTCAAGTCAAAGGTCACTTTCTGTAGTATTGCCTGTATCCTGTCCCTGTAGTGATGTGCTGGTAAATTTTTAATAACGAGCTCTTGAAGGGAAAAAAAGGTACCTCTGTACACTTTAAAGATTAATCTGTATCATTAGCACTTTTTCATCAGTTTCTTAAGTCTAAAGAATCAGCAAAACAAATCAACACCCAATATGTATCATTTCCCAGTTTCTAAGGTGCTGCAATGGAAAGAGTGCCAGACCTGGAGTCAGGAAAATTTATTGTCCTGAATTAAAATCCAGCCTCAGAGACTTATTAGCTATGTAACCCTGAGTAAGTCACTTAACTTCGTTTGCCTCAGTTTCTTCATCTGTAATATGAGCTGAAGAAGGAAATGAAAAACCACTGATAATATCTGTCAAGAAAACCCCAAATGGGGTTATGAAGAGTCAAACATGACTGAAAATTTACTGAAAGATCAACAAAAGATGTTGATGCTCCCATAGAAAATTTAACATTTCACTCTCAAAATCTGTTTGAGGTTATTTCAGCAGATCCCTGTGGTCCCCTTCCAACTGTTAGTGTCTCCATCCCAGAAGGTTATCTTGTGTATACATGTAAGTTCCTTGAGGGTAACAACTGTTATTTTTGTTTTGGTTTTTGCCTTGCCTTGTATTCCCTGTGCTTAGCATAGTGCCTGGCACAGAGTAAGTGTTTAATGAGTTATTGATTGATTGAAGTGTCAGAGGTGGAATTTCAACTTAGGTCTTCCTGACCTCAGGCCCATCACTCCATCCTCTGCTTAATACAGAATTTTGTGGTACAATCAGAGAGGAACAAAACGTAGAACAAAGGTCAGAGGGACAGAGAAGGGAATAGGGGCAGGGAAGTCTTGTTGGTTAAGGTGGTATTTCAACTAGTCTTTAAAGGATGCTTATGGATTCCCCAATCCAATATGAAGGAGGAGGACCGTTCAGGCATAAGGAACAGAAAAGCAACACCAGTCAGACTATGGAGGGGAATAATAGGAGATAAGTCTGAGGGGGAAGGCGGTGCCTTTCTGTCTCTGATAACTGGCTGTTCTGTGAGATTGGCAGCTTAGCTGGCACTGGAGTTGGAGGATTTGCTTTCGCTGTCTCTGGTGTAGTAGTCCAAGCCAGCCCGGAAGCCTCACACTCTTTCAAGCCCTATCAGGAAATGTTCTCTGTTAGTAGAGGGAAGGCGCATTCCATCTTATTCCTTCCCCTTTACTGAAAATTTTCTGAACATATGGTGTAATGGGGAAACATGGGTAGACAGAACAGTTAGCAGTTGCTGCAGCCTTGCTGGCTTATTTCCACTTTGCGGATTCGTATGAAGCTAAAATATCATGCTGGTGACATATGCTTCCTGGCTCTCCACTTTCTGCCTGCAGCGAGGGGCTCCTGCATTCTAATGGTAATTCCACAATCTGTTCACTGACAGCTCCAGGGGCCAGATGATATGCACGCTACTGACAGGGACATCACTTTCATGAAACATTTACTTCTCTGCACCTGAATATTGGAGTAATCATATAGGGAGTCGACACACCATGAAATAGAGTTAGACTGAGGATTCGGAGAAGAAAATAGCAGACTGTCATTCAAAATAAAGTTCATTTTATACCCAGCAGAGTCATGTTAAAAGACATTTCCATGTAGGGAGAAAGGTTTCTCACTTCAAGGCTGAAGACTTAAAAAAAATGGGTTTCTTCTTCCTCTTTAGTTGTCCTAGAGGAAATTACACTTTTAAACTCATGTTTGATAAAGCCCTTTATTGTTCCCTCCTTTAGCGCATGATTGGCTCTAAGGTTGACTGCATTGGGTGTATTTGAACTGTGATGTAGTAGAGAGGACACCTGGACAGGTATAGGAGTATCTGAGTTCTAATTCTACTTTGTCCACTGACTAGCATTGTGATCTTAAATCCTGTGTAGTAATCAGCCATTACTGTGATTGGGCAGGATTATCTCTAAAGTCATTCCATCTTCATCATCGTATCAAGAGAAATACAATCTGCTTTAGAGCAGGGATCCTTCTATTCAGTTCCTTTCTTTGTATACCCAGTATCTGGTACAGAGCAGCATTTTTAAATATTTGTTGAATAGAATTGAATTAAATCATTCAATTATCATTTTTGACTGCCTGATAAGATCCAGGCTCTGGGGGCACAAAGACAAAATGAAACAGACTCTACCCTCAATGAGCTTTTATTATACAAGAAAAAAACATGTGCGTGAATAAATATATAGAAACTAAGTATATATGAGATAACTACAAGGCGATTTGGGAGACGTTAATTACTGAAGGAAATCAGGAAATATCATATCATATGGAAGATCTGAAGTTTGAGCTATACTTTAAGAGAAGTTAGAGATTCTAAGAGGTAGAAGTGAGGAGGCAAAAATAATACTCCTTCCAATTTCCACCCCTTGTTCCTACTTCTGTCTTCTGGGGCCATGTGGAAAACATCTAATCTGTCTTACACATGACAGCCCTTAATACATTTCAAGGCAACTGTCATATGACACATAAATATTCTCTTTTTCCAGACTAAAGATCCCCAGTTCCTTCAACCGATCCTAATGGACTACATGCAGTTAAGAATCCTCTTAATGATTATTTATTGCTCCCCTAAAGACATGCCAGAGTTTGCCAACACCCATTCGAAAATGTCCCACTCAAGAGTAAACATAATGCTCTGCAACCAGTCTGACATGGTAAAGTACAGAGAAACTAACATCTTGACTCTTCAAGATAGTAGGCTTATATTTTAATATTGACTCAGGTTACCTTAAGGGGGTTTTCTTGGCCATGTTGATAAATATTGATCTTGTAGGCCATTAAAAGTCTCACATCTTTTGCATCTGCACTTTTTTATATTTCCATGTTCTCTCTTTTGCATGTATGCATTTGAATTTTTGAACCCAAGTGCAGGATTTTGCATTGATTTCCCTCAAATTGCATCTCTTTTATATAACCCATTGTTACAGTTTGTTGAACATCTTTGCCATCTTTATCATCTGTCCCTCAGAGCTTCGCATCTGTCATCCACAAGCTTACCACTCATGTCTTCTATACTTCCATTCAAATCATTTTAAGAAGATTAAACAGAATAGAAAAACAAGGACAAAATCATTTTGCATTCCACTCCACTAGAAATCATTACTATTCCTTCAGGGAGGAGGAGGTGTGTTTCTCAACAATCAACTAATTTCAAATTCACCTAACTGTATTAGCATACTCTACATTTTGTCCACAAGAACAGTGTAAGAAATTACTTGCTAGTATTTTGGGTTAGGTGTAGATTTACAGGGAGAAGATGATGAGGTGGGGGTTCATGCTTTAGGAAGAGGTTGGTACTGATGAGTTTTGAGGTTCTGAATAAATAAATCCTCATTATCCCTATCTCATCTATCTCTATGACTATAGGCTACAAAACTCTTATTTAAGATTTCAATTTCTATCACTCATGTTTATGATATATTATGGACTGACCAATAGTCAGAGTACATTATTTAGAGGCCATGTTAAAAAGACCTTTAACAATAGCAAGCAAATAATATTTGTATAGTACATTATAGTTTACAAAATATTTTACACTTTATTTTAATTGATCCTCACAACAACTCTGTGAAGTAGGTATTATTATCCTCATTTTATAGATGAGACTCAGAGTAGTAATTTGGTAAGCTAATAAGTGCCTATAAAAGACTTTGAACTAAGGTCTTCCTAGCTCTCAAATCCAGTTCCCTCTCTATTATACTTATATATATTATTATCCATTATATTGTCTATATATATTAATATCAATTATACCTATTATACCAGCTTATCATGTTTCATGGAAATTCTACATTACATTCATCTTTTTGTTAAATGAAAAATAAAATATTATAATGTAAATCTTCTCTAGGATGGATACACTCATTAAGACTCTCTCAGAGATTAATATCTTAATTCGCCTTAAAAAAAAAACAAAAACAGGCTACCTGATGGGTAATGTCATAGGGGACTATTGGGATAGAAGAAGAACTCAAGTGCTGATGGTCATACCTGAGGAATCTACTCATAGGATTGATGGCCTGCTTTAAAGCACCATAGTGATGTGGTGGGAGTTCACTGTATGAACAGATGCCAAAAGAAAAAAGGAAGGTGCTAAAGAAAGACTGGACTGAACTAAGGTTAAGAAGATGGAATAAAGAAAATCAACTGACCTCTCCATCTTCATATGAGGCATTCTAAGGACAGGAGCCAAAATCCCTAAATATATTTCTTCTCTTCCTTCTAAAATATGAATAAACCATACCTTTTGTGAAAGTATTAAAGTCAACAAGCAATTAAGAGCCTATCATGTGCCAGGCAGTGTAATAAGTTCTGAGAATAGAAAAAAAGACAAAAATAGTTTGTCTCTGTTTCAGACAGTATTATGAGGGTTCAGGAAAAGCTTCCTGTAGTAGTTGGAATTTTAACAGAGACTTAAAGGAAATCAGGGAAGCCAGGAGGTATAGATAAGGAGGGAGAGCATTCCAGACATGAAATGTCTAACTCCTTGAAGGTAGATAATAGCCAATGCAAACGCATGAAGTCAAGAGATGGCATGCACTGTTTGAGAAATAACAAAGAGGTCAGTGGAACCAGACTGGAGAGTATATGAAAGTCATAAGTAGGATGAAAAAGCAGGAAGGAGATAAGTTACAAAGAACTTTCAAAGTCAAGCATAGGATTTTATATTTGATCCCAGAGGTGACAGGGAGCTATTGAAATTTATTAAATATCAAGGAAATAGAAAAATTCAAAACTAAGCAATCAAAAAATATGTTTAAATGAGAATGTTTATCCACTTAGCATTTTACAACATGGTACCCCAAAAGAAAAACTCCAATTTTAATTCAATTAAGTAACTATTATTACATGACAGTTATACATTATGCAGTGCTGGAGGGAGAAATAGATATGGAAAGACTCAGTTCTTGCCTTCTCTGAGTATACAATCCAACATCATAGTGTACTAGAAAGACCATGGAATTAGGAATCAGGAGACAAACTTGGGTCATAATCCCTCAGAATCATATGGAGCAAGAGAGGTTCAAGGGAGGTGTCATTGTATAGGTTTTTTTTTCTCCTGACCCAGTCGTTCTTAAGGCCAATCATGATCATAGTATGTATAGTATAGTATAGTATAGTACAGTATAGTATAGTATAGTATAGTATAGTATAGTATAGTATAGTATAGTATAGTATAGTATAGTATAGTATAGTATAGTATAGTATAGTATAGTATATTTTAGTTACAGCTTATTCATTAGCTACCAGACCAAGTACCTTTGAGTTACATACATGTAACCAAATGAGGAGCTTGATTTGGAAACTCATGTCTTTAAGGTACAAAAAGTTATCTTTAAGAAGTTACCACTAAGGAGAAGTAGAGGACAGATGGTGTAACAGTTTGGCACACAGAGAGACCAAACACAATTAAGTGGAGTACTAACCATATGGAACTGCTTACCAAAAACTGACAGTAAGGAATACTTAGTAGCATCAGGCAAAAAAATTAGCCAAAGAAGCCTTATCATGATAGTAGAATCAGAGAATGTAAAGCTGGAATCTACACATCATCTAACGCTCTAATTTTGCAAAGAGGGAAGGTAGGTAGAACAAAGGTACTCAGGAAGACCCGAGTTCAAATCTAAACTCAGACACTTACCAGCTATGTGACCTTGTCACTTAACCCTATTTTCCTCGATTCCTCTTCTGTAAAATAGGCTAAAAAATAAATGACAAACCACTCTAGCATCTTTGCCAAGAAAACCCCAAAAGGGGTCACAAAGAGTTGGACATGACTGAGCAAAAACAACTTTAAAAAGGAAACTGGGTCATAGTCACTAAATGAGTAGCCCAAGACCATTTATCTCAACTTCCTGAAATTCCTACCTTCATTTAAGGTAGTTAGGTGGCTTAGTGGATTGAGTATTGCACAGAATACTTGAATTTACAACTTCCCTTAGATGCTTACTAGCTCAATTTTCCTCCCTAGTCCTCGTTTTCCCATCTGTAAAACGGAGACAACAATAGCAGATACCTCAGAGGTTTGTGTGACGATCAAATAGAAAGACAGGCAATAAACATAAACACTGGATCACATTTGTAAATTGTTTCACAAACTTAGAAAAAGCTATTTAAATGCTAGCCACTGTTACTTCTGTCCTCATTATCAAGGCTCAAGTTGTACCTCCTTTGAAAGGTCTCTTAAGATTGCCCTATTTGTTTGTGTCTGTGCTCCTGTAATTACTTTGTGTTTGTATCTGTATTTGTATCAATTATGCTTGACTCTTCATGAACCCATTTGAGATTTTCTTGTCAAAGGTACTGGAATGTTTTGCCATTTATTTCTGATTTTCTAATTAGCAATTCTAATAAATCTAATCTTTTTACTCATTTACAGATGGGCAAACTGAAGCAAACAGGGTTAAGTGACTTACCCAGCGTCACACAGTTGGTAAGTGTCTGAGCCTGGATTTGAACTCAGGAAGATGGTCTTCCTGACTCATGCCTGGCTTTCTATCCACTGTGCCACCTAGCTGCCAACTTTGCCCAATTGTTCACCTGTTGTTTTCCCCCAGTAAATGTTAGCTCCTTGAAGATATGGGCTGTTGCGCTTTTGTCTTTGCCTCTCTAACACCTAGCAAAATGCCTGCTACATGGAAGGCACTTAATAAATGCTTGCTGATTTCCATCAAAGCATAGCTAGGTTCCAATTAGAGAGAATAATGAGTCCTATGAAGTGGTTGTGTCTATTCAGATTCACCCTATTCAAAGTTGTAATTGTGTAAAATATGGTAATTGTTTCCAACATAATGGCAATATGCAGTGAAAATTCAAGTTATATAACTATTTCATGGGATTCATGATTCATTTGAATCAGTATTAGACACAGCAGATTTAAATACACATCTTCTTCACATAATATTCACTATATTCACATAATGAATATAGTGCTTGACTTGTATTCCAAAAGACTGAGTTCAAATCCTACCACTGAAAACTGATGGATAACAGTTGGATAGCTCCTCCTTAGTTTTTTCATGTGTTAAATGGGGATAAAGATGCCCATAGCATCTACCTTATAAGATTGCCATGAGGGTCAAATGTGATAGGGTATGTGTAGTGTTTTACAAACCTTAAAACTGTAGATAAACGGTTGTTATTATGCTGATTCTGATTCTAAGCCTATGACCCTTTCTACTATACCACAATGTGGAAAACTGTAAGGATGATAAAGTGAATTGAGAATAGATGTGACAAGCAGACCCAATTTCTGGTCCAAGAGAGACTAGTATTATCAGGGTGTGCCAGACATATTAGCAATGTGGTACCTGTCCAGAGACTTTCTACAGAGGCATCAGAAGACATCTGGGCAGGATAAGCAATGGCCTTCAGATGATTTAGGGAAAGCCTGGTTCCAAGGCAACATTCCATAATGTACTTCCTTCATCTTATTTGTTTCAACTAAAATGTCCATTGGTACTAATTATATAGCAGTTATAATCCTCCAGAACTAATTTAGTCCTGGAACATAAACCACACCTCTCATTTTACTCAAATCTCAATGGCTTTCAGATTTTGTCACTTTTCTCCAGTGTTGTAAAGGATTATTTGGCCTGTAATGACACAAAGACAAATTTTCCAACCAACAGCTGCCACTAGTCTATGTTTGCATTTTGTCTTTTGACTTATCCAGCCACTTCCAGGGGGACAAGAAGAAACCAGGGTAGGAACTTCCAGTAGCTCAGTTGTCTTGAAAGTTTTTCTTTGCTCTGGAAGCAATAGTAAAATTAATTCCATGTTAATAAATGAACAGGGAGAAATCGAAAACCTTCCAGGCAAAAGGCAAGATACTAAATTTATCATTAATTTCTATTTGTGAATAAAGAAGCAAACTATAAAAAAGACATACAAGGAAGAGACAGGGTGAGAAGAAGTAGTATAAGAAAGCAAAGTGAAAGTACTGGAAGATACTGGTTCCAGCTGCATATTCAGTATTTACTTACTGTGATCTTAGTTATACCACCTAACATTTCTGAGCTCCTCTTTTCACATCTGCAAAATGGAAGTCATAGTACTTACCCTGCCTGTCCAGATAGTTTTCTTTTTTTTTTTGAGAAAAGCACTTTGTAAACTATAATGTGCTATAACATATGTGTTTTTAAGCAACTAAAAAAATCTTCCTTCAGGTCCTGTTGATTGAAAGCCCTTTGCCATCACTACAACTAGAAAAACAAGATGATAGACTACAGGATTACCAGCCAATTGATACTTAGTAAATATTTATATAATGACATAATCATATAAATAACATTTATTTATATTGATAAATAATACACAATTCATGTATCTTATGAGATAGGTGGCACATTGGTTAGAACATGTGGCCTAGATTGAAGAAGACCTGAGTGCAAATCCAGTTTCAAACATTTACTATGTGACCTTTGGCAAGTCACAACCTCCTTGCCTCAGTTTCCTCAACTCTAAAATAGGGATAATAACAGCACCTACCTTGAAGCATCAATTCTTGGAGGGTTATTGTGAAGATCAATGAGATCTTTGTAAAGTACTTAGCATTGTACCTAGAACATAAATGCTTACTTCCTTCCTCCCCCACAAACCATGAACCATTATCTTAGCATGGTTCCGGACTCTGTGGGAGATACAAAAGTATCAGACTTAGCACATTTTACCACATAATCATCATAGATTTTATGCCAAATTTTTTTTTCCAGAAAGTGGGGTGTGACTATAATGTGAAACTTTAGAATTATGCTGTTGTTACTTAAATAACATTTATTATTAAACTGTCTTTGGTGCAAGTTTAGGATGCATAGAATACTTGTGATTATATGTTAAAATTGGAAAGATGCAAGTCTTCCCATATCATGTGACTTACTCATGGCAGCTTCACTTACCTGCCCACTCCCCTTGCACCTATGGTTCTTCACTGAGTTGAATGACAATACCATTAGTATGGCACCTCTCTAAACAAACCATGAGAGTTGGCTTTCAGAAAAATATTGACAATGAGTGTACGCTGAGAATTGTAGGCTCATGGCTCACAATAATAAATTGATATCAATTGAAAAAAGACATAAATGCATATCCTTATGCCGCTGGTGAATATATTAGTCCTCTGTTTACCTGTTAAGTGGCATGACCAACAGAATTATATCATGTGATTATTATGCGATGAAAGGTTATAAACCAACTTTTGGACTAAAAAACCAACAACCTGCCGGGATGATAATGTGGTGGGAATATGGCAGTCTTTGCCTAAAAACACTTTACCATCTTTTTGAGGTGATAATGAAGTAAATCCACATGAAACATTACTAACAATGAGGACAATAACACAAGATAATGGAGACAATGAGAAATGAATTTAGAGGTGAAAATGATGTTATGATGCTAGACCTAGCATTTCTTTTACAGATGGGGAAAAAAAGAAAGCATTATGGAGAAGGAGGGACTTCAGATGGTCATTTAAGGAAGTGGGGATATTACAAATTAGATAGAGAGAAAAGACTTGGCAGAGAAGGGAAATGATGGGCAAAATCATGGATATCCATAACTTATAACTATGAGGAGAATCTGAAGATGGTAAGCAGGATGTTCTAAAGAATAATGGAATTATTATATTTTAATGTGATTTTTTTTGTGGATTGATAATCTAAGTACATTACAGACCCATCAATGTCTTTTCATTTACTGTGCTTCTTGTACGTACCTTCCAATAATCAATCCAAAAAGAGACTTCCTAACACAGAGGCTTTTTTCTCTAGTCATTTTAATGTTTTATGCATAACATCAACTGAAACAGCACAAGCTGTAAAGATAAAAGCATATATGTACACATGTGTATACACACGTATATACACACATGCATACATATACATATGTATACATAACTATCATCACCATTATCATTTTAATGTAATAATTTTCATGTAATGTTAACAGATGTTAAATCTCATTCTCACTACATGACCCTTCCTCCTTCTTTTCTTGTCATACATATTCTTTGTAAGCACTTCTGTACAAATCTCCATTCAGTATTATTTAAATTCCTTGCTATCGTTTGCTTCTTCAACCACAGAAAAGTAGGCTCCAGTGGAACATGGATGAAATGGCACCTATTCATGCCTATTATTTGGGCTGGTCAGAATGAAATTACAATATAAATCCAATGAAATGAGGCCTTTAAACACAATATGTTTTTGCAGATTCATTGAAAGATATAGATTGGGGTGCTCCAAAGTCTGTCATCCTAATTATCATCAGAACAGTGAGCAAATCACTTAGCATCCTGGATCTCAGTTTCCTCATCTTTAAAGTGTGTGTGTTTATCCTTCCTTGCTGAAGAAGGCCATGCCATTAGAGAAGTGATGACATGACTTGCACTTGACTTTGTTTTGAGTGAGGGAGGGCTGTGCAGGTCACCAACTCACTTATCTTCCAGAGTCATCTGAATCCAGTGACCAGATATTCATCAGGATGACTGGAGATGACCCAGGATGAGGCAACTGGGGTTAAGAGACTTGCCCAAGGTCACACAGCTAGTGAGTGTCAGTGTCTGAGGTGAGATTTGAACTCAGGTCCTCCTGACTCCTGCACTGGTGCTCTATCCACTGTACCACCTAGCTGCCCCTCATCTGTAAAATGATGTGGGGGAAGGTTAATGTTGGACTCAGTGGTCTTTATGCTTAAGTGCCTTCTGCTCTAGGTCTATAACCCAATGCTTCTACGATGTTGGAGTATCAACCTACTTCACATGATTCCTCTAAAATAAGTAGTTTCATATAGCAGTTCCTAGCATACCTAAATACTGATAACCTCCCATCCCCCAAGGATCAGCAAAAGTTATGTCACTTAAACATCTATCTCCTTAGTAAAAGGTCATTAATACAGTGTTACCATTGACATGATGATCTTCAGATCACAAGATAATTGAATTTGAAGCTGAAAAGAAATTTAGAATTCATCTAATACAACCACCTCATTTTACGCAATAAGAAACTGAGATACAAAAGGCAAAATGACTTCTGTATGGTCACGTCAGTTTTGTTGATAACTTAGAAATCATGCTATGTAGTTAAAATGTTTTTTTTTTCCTTTCAATAAGTCACTAAAGCTTTCAAGCAGGTGAGAGAAAATGAGTTTAGTCATAAAGTTAGAGCAAGAATAGTTTTAATGGCCTCTCTGCCAAAGACTAATTTATATACAAATGTAGAGTATGGTTTTGCTTCAACCAACCAGGTATTTTAAAACCCTCAAGATGATCCAGATTAGGGGATTATTTAAGCTTCTTTAATCAAAAGTAGGGCAAGGATTGAAGATACCATTATTGATTTACTCAGTCCTCAGCTGTAACTGAAATATACTTTTCGTCTTCCCCAGAAGCCCTATTTCTGTCCATCACATGAATCCACTGACCCAAATAATAATAGTAACAACAGAATCTGCAGCATGTAGACCACAGTCCAAGTTTGATTAATGAACCAATGAAAGTTTAGAATATGTGGGTTTGCTATGGCCAATTTATTTTGTCTCTCTGTCTCCTTAAGTTTTTAGTGCTTATAAGACAGAGTTTAAAGATTGATAATAGCCCGGGGTCATGAACCAGAACTACATGTTGTTCATGAGTGAGTGATTGTAATACTTTGTTCTTTTAGGGATTCCTGGGGACATGGCATGAATAGAACAGAAACAACCTTTAGGTACAAACTATTTCCTGTGAGGAGCTAAGGCTGACCTGTACAAAATCCTCTTGGTGATGGGTACAGGCAGGAAGTTGATGGAGACTAGAAAAGTAAAAGGCATGAATAAAGGAGTGGGAAGCAACAGCATTGGGCAGAGATGGCACTGGACAAAGAAGGAGGATCTTGGAGGATTCAGTTGATGGGAAGCATGAGTAATAGTATAAAATTAGAGAAACAGAAAGATAAAGACAGTGACTGATCCATATTGCTACCATTGTAACCAAAAGAAAGAGCATTAGACAAGATATAACTTGTGGAAGAATCTCTCTGAGAAGTACTCTTCTAATTGGGACTATAAATAAAATCTGGGAATTTGCATAGATCTTTTAGAATAATGGTTTTTCATTCAAGGATCTTAACTTTTTCCCATTTTAATAAAAATATTTTCTTTGATATTATGAACTGTATGATTTCCAGTATTAGGGAATTGGTTTCAGTACACTGGGTAGGATTTTGGGGTGCCAGTGTCATTCATATATTATCCCATGTTTCTTGAGTGTGGGAGTAAGAACCTAGAAATTGAGAACATATTCCAAAGTGTATCTAGGCTCTCATGTGTAGCATGAAAGTCCGTATACAAGGGTGATCAATGACAGTACACATTGCATATGCATGGACAACACCAACAAGAACTTAATTTCATGATACTTTCTGAACAATGTCCCACAAATAATAAAATGTGTAGTTAGTCATAAAAATGAAAATAGACTCTCAATTGGCAATCCTCTGAGACTCTCTGTGAATTTCAGCTCAACCAGTCACACTTAGGGATAAATTGAGAAAGAAAATTAAAAAGGGAGGGAGGTTATATAAGCTTAGATTTGTAGCATTTTTAAGGTATTAAAAGAAAGGTGGGTTTTCTCAAACTCATTTTCTCCCAGCAGCTTCACAAACATGACAGAGTACCTTTTACTCAGCAGACAGTCAATTTTCATTTACGACGAAAACAATGGGGTAAGGGAATGGTGATATTCTGAAAATCTGTAAATATTAATAAGTTAAGACTAGTCAGAGTTGGCTAAGGTGTCTTTGACTTAATCTCAAGATATTTTCAATGCATACAATTTTCCATCTTTGTGCTCACCAAGAAGAAAGCATAGAGTGCAGTGGCTTGCTAGATGGTCATCTCTCTGTATGCTTGCCCACGCTAACTCTGCTAGCTCTATGATTTGGGTTGTTGGGTGAGGTAATGTTAAAGTCACCAGCTTTACAATCCTTTTTTGTTTTGCTTTAAAACTGACCGTCATGGCCACCTGGGATAGTATGGAAATTTAAAAGTATCCATTCACCCCAATTCATTTGTAGTTTTATCAAATAAGGAACCCTGGATTATTCAAATAGCATCCAAACTTTGAGCACTTGAGTATATTCACTTAGGAGCAATTTTGACTCAACTCAAAGTTTAAAGCTATTTTAATTATGTTTTTAACACACCAGTCAGATGCATTGTAAATTATTATTTTTTCAATTAACAAGAATTTATTTTCTCTCCATCCCACTTCCACCCACCCCATCCCACCGAAAATTGACAAAAAGGTCCTCTTTTTAACTAATATGCATAATCAAGTCAAACAAACTTCTATAATGACCTTGTCCAACAATGCGTACCTCATTCTGTACATTCAGTCCCTCATCTGTATGTGTGGAAGCAGGTAGCATTCTTCATCATCTGTCCTCTGGAATCATTATTGGTCATTGTATTGATCAGAGTTCTTAATGTTTTCCAAGTTATCCATTTTTATGATGCTGTTGTTATACTGTAAATAGTTCTCCCGGTTCTATTCTCTTCACTATGTATCAATTCATACAAATCTCACCAGGATCTTCTGAAATCGTCTCTTTCTACATTACTTATGGAACGAGTACTGTTACTTTACATTCATATGCCATAATTTGCTCATCCCTTCAGCCATATAATAGATACTTAATACATATTTGCTGAGAGACTAACTGACCAAACAAGAAATACAAAGGAACAAAGAAGATAAAAAGAAACCATTTTGATCACATAAAATGTAAAAGTGTTTTCACAAATAAAGCCAATGCAATTAAGATTAGAAAGGAAGCAGGTTAATTGGTGAAAAAATCTTTGCAAAAAGTTTCTTAGGTAAAAGTTTCCAAAAATGAATTCAAATTTATAGGAATAAGAGTGACTCCTCAATGGATAACTGGTCAAATGATATGAATAGGTAATTTTTAAAGGAAGAAATCCATGCTATGAATGGTTATATTAAAATTTTCCTAAATCATTAATAATTAGAGAAATGCAACTTATTGAAACTTTAAATAAGGTTCTACCTCACCTGTATCAGACTGTCAAATCTGACAATAAAGACAGATGACAAATACAGCAATGTCAGCAGGAAGGCAAGAACATTAAAATGTTGGTTTTGGAGCTGCAAATTGGTCCATACATTTTGGAAAGCAATTTATAATTATGTCCCAAAAGTTATGTAACTGTGCGTACCCTTTGAATCAACGATACCACTAATAGGTTTATACTCCAAAGACATCAAAGGAAGAAGGAAAAGATACATACACACACACATACACACACACATATATACACATACATACATGTGCATATGTGTGTATGTGTATGTGTATATGCACATATATGTTCTTTTTGTGGTGCCAAAGACCTGGAAACTAAAGGACAAGTACATTTTTATCAGCTTTAATTAGATGAATATTTTGGGGATGCTGATCTACAAAATACTTTAAATGTGGGGTAGTTTTGGAGGGACCCACTTCATTCCAGTTCTCTACTTCCACTTAAGGGATTCCTCAGATATTTCATCTTCAAGAGGAGGAGACCCTGTGTTAGTGAAAGTGGGCAGCCAAGGTGACAGACTCTGCTACCATCTTGTCAAGAACAACCTAGCTGACTTTATAGAGGATCATCACCAGGTTGGTTACACAGTAATTAGCTTTTTAACTGTCAATCATGACCTAAGTTAGGTAGGAGTTAAAATCTTTATCAAGGCAAGGTGAAATAATAAAAATCACTAGTATCTATTTAGTACTTAAATGTTACGAGGTGATTTACACCTATTATCTCATTTAATACTCACAATAACCTTCTCAGTTATATGGTATTAATTTCCCCCACTTTGCAGATGAGGAAACTAAGTCACAGAGAGTTTAAGTGATTTGTTCCAGGTTACATAACTTATAAGTATCTGAAATTTAAATAATCATCTCCATGGAGATCTACTTGTGCAGCCTGAACCTCTCTGTTGGTCCAAATGGCTATTGGTCATCTTAAACTAGATGTCCAAAAGACATCTTCCACTCTGTTATTGTTAAGTCATTCAGTCATGCCTGACTCTTCATGACCCCATGGACCACAGCGCATCGGGTCTTTGTTCATGGGATTTTCTTGGCAAAGATACTGGACTAGTTTGCCATTTCCTTCTGAAGTGAATCTCCTTTTGTCAGAACTCACCTCTCTGACCAGTCCATTTTAAGTAATCCTGCATGGCATAGCTCATAATTTCATTGAGCTACAAAAGCCCCTCTACCACAACAAGCCAGTGATCCAGGAGGGAAGCTTATCTCTACACTCAACATGTCCAAATCTGAATTCATTATCTTTCTCCCCACCCCTTCCCCTCTTCCAAACTTCCCTATCACTATCAAGGGTACCACCATCGTTTCAGTCACCCAGGCTCACAGCCTAGGAGTTATCCTCAATGCCTTACTCTTACTGCCCTATATCTACTCAGTAGTCAGGTTCTATCTTTTCCACCTCCATGACATTGCTTGTATATGCCCACTTCTATCCTCTGAAACTACCACTATCTTGGTGAGGCCCTCATCTCCTGACACCTGGTCTATTGCAATAACCTCCTGGTTGGTTTCCCTCCCTCAAGTCTCTCCTCACACCAGTCTTCCACTCAGTTGACAAATAAATCTTTCTAAAATGGAGATCTGACCATACCAGCCCTAACAAACTCTCGTGGTTCCCTATTCCCTCAAGAATCAAAGTAACGCTCTTCTTGGCTTTCAAAGTCCTTAATAACCAGGCCCCTTCTTACCTTTCTAGTTTTCTTATACCATGCTGACTTCCACATATTAGCTGTTGCACACCAAGATACTATCTGTCCTCCATGCCTCAGTTGTTTTCCTTCCTCATTTATCCTTGTAGCTTCACTAGCTTCATTCAGGACTCAGCTACATACAATATGCCCCTTCCCGTCTTCATAAACCTTTGTGCCTTCTTTCTGAGCCTATCCCCAGGGTATCCCGTATATATCTTGCTTGAACTGAGCTATTTTCACGTTTTCCTGTCTAGTTAGACTATGAACTCCTCAATAGTGGAGACATTTGTTTTTTGTTTGTTTCTTTCTGTTTTTCCTTTTATTCTATCCCCTGTGCCTAGTACAGGGCCTGGCACACACTTAATAAATGCTCTTTGACTGAAGTAAGATTTCATCTCCGGGCTTCTTGACTGCAAGTCTACTCCAAGCCATTCTCCCTTCTACTCATTCGGAGGATTTTTCAGATCGTTGAACTGCTACAGCATTAAAAACAGAGACAACTGTTTTAAGGAAGAGGCAATCACTATGATTGTGAGCTCATCAAAATCTTTAAATCTTTCTCCCAGCACCACTCTCTACACAATTGTCCTCGCCTTTAGGTGCTTAGAAGTCACATAGTTCTATGTATCCATGTATGGGCACAGATACCAACAATTTCAAGGATAGTCAGATACCAAGCTTCAGATTAAGCATATTCCTTTAAAAAGTGGAAAAAAAATAGTTCAAAATGCACATAATTGTTAATGCTGAAAGCATAAAACTTAAGTATTTATGTGAGCTTGTCAAGTAGGCATAAATGGTCTCACAGATCAATGGTTCTTTGGCAAGGGGAGTCTGACAAAAGGTTAAAGCTGGCTTAGACAGCTGCTCCTAATAAGTCTTGGGTCTCCCCTGCCCCATTTTGCCTGCTGTCTAGGTAGGAAAGAGAGACACGCAGAGAGAGCTCGGCTTGCTGTCTGATTGCCCTCTAGGGAATGATCTCTCCACTGGCTGGCTTAATGTAGGCAGAAAGTAGTTCAGCTGACTGGTGGATGAGATGGAGGAGAAGTCAGGGGAAGGAGAGTGTTTTCATTCCGACCCCCCTCCTGAGCAGTCTCAGGATCACCGTGGTCTTCGACCTAAAGCGTAGTCCAGTGATTCTCAAACATTTTCCCCCTCATGCCATGTTATTCCTTGCCATGTGGAATTGCAGCACATTGAATGTTTAAGTTGGCAACACTCCAAGAGAGTCAGAAGATGCACTTATGGGCAATTTCCCTTCAATAAGAGGAGCCATTTTTGTTGAGCTCTTTGTGAGCTCAAGGTCTGGTATGTTTTAAAGTTAGCATGCATGTTTTCTACATCCTGTCTCTTCCTTAGGCTCCATGAGGACGCTTTGGAGCCAGTCTCTGCTCCTGCCTTGTATTTACTTTTTTATATCCTATAAAAAACTCTAATAGATTAAAACTGCACTAAGAATTTTGGGACATCCAATACTTTAATATATATGTGTACAAGTTTTATTTTTTTTTCTCCTGAGAAAATATAAGCTCCTTGAGCATAGGGATTGCTTTGTTTTAGTCTTTGTGCTTGCAGTACCTAGCACACTGCCTGACTCATTGCAGGTGGTAAATAAGTACTTTCTGACTGAATGCTCAATAATGACATACCCTGGGAGCCAGGAGACCTAGGTACTAGTTTCAGCTCTGCTGATAACCAGCTGTGTGAACTTACATAACTCATTCCCCTTCCCTGGGCCTCAGTTTTCTCATGCAGAAAATGAGGAGGATGGACTATATGATTCTTCCAGCTTTAAATGATTCTTAGGGGAATTAATCAAGGAAATCAGGATTACTTTTTCCTTTATTGTGGATCAGAATTTCAGACTAAAGATACACATAATAAGCATACATAAAGGATTATCATATTTTCTTTTTACATGATCTTGTTTATATGACAAAGATTTTATGAAAAAGGAAAAATATCCAACAACTGAGTTCTTGTCTACCATTAAATATGGGCAAATGGTAGGAGCTGAAATCCAATAGGATGATCGTTCTTTTCAGCAAGTGCAGTCTGGAATAACTCTACCCTAAAAAAATTAAGGTAGCAAATAATAACACATGCTCAACAGGAACCAAACAATTAACAAAGAATTCAAAAAGAAAACAACGTATGTAATTAACATAGAGAGCTGTTTCTCTGAGTATAGGTAACTAGTTCAGTAGCACATTCTCCATTTCAAGAAGGGTACCTGGACCACTTGTGACCTTTCCAGGCTACACTCCTGACTCTTCAGACTTTCTTTACTATGTCACAGAAATTTCTTTTTTTTGGAAGTTCACTTTACCCCTGGACTTTTCACATTGGAAATGTATTCCACCCTGAAGCATCTCCCTCTGGTTGTCAGGTTCCTCCCAGAACCACCATTTTAAGAAAGATAACCAGCCTACCCATGGCTTCATTCCTCTCAGGACTGTACTCATAACTTTCTGGACTATCTGTACTATGTTCCCTGGGGTATACAGGATATTCAAGGAGGACTAACACTTTTGGTGTGAGAGTTTGCCAAGTGCTTTCCAGGGCTGCTCATATACCTTTGGCATCCACCTGCCACCCAACTCTCATCTATGGCTCTAAGAAGCTGTAGATTGTGCAACAACCACACTGGTAAAATGATCTTGGCAGACAGGCTAAAATAGGTTGAGGCCTCAAACCCACTGATGAGTTAAGGGGATGTCTACCCAAGTATGTTATAATATGTTATAATATCCCCTGGGAGAACAAGCTAATGAATTTGGCATTGTGGAGCACTTAGAGCTTGGTCAGATATCAAAGACACCAAGGTCATTCACTGTGTCCCAGGCCATTAACAGTCATCTTGACTTTTGTCCTGCCCTGGACTTTGATGACTCTGGAAGAAAGAGTAAGGGTGAGATCTTTGTGCAACTCTGCCTCACTTAAATCCAATTCATGTACAAGTCAAGACATCACTCTATGATGTCATTGGTCCTGGTCACAAAATGAAGAATGAACAACTCTGCCCCCAACCAGGCGTCTTCATTAGCACTATCTCCCACCCTCCCTTTTCAGCTTCCTTTTATGGGTTCTCTTCCAGCATCAGGATACAAGGTTCTTCAGGGCACGAACTGTCTTTCCTTCTGTTTATATTTCTATTCCCAGCATTTAGCAGAATCCTTGGCTCTGTAAGTCCTTCATAAATGCTTGCTGACTTGACTTGTTAACTAGAATAAGCCATAGGATATAAGCAAGAAGTTCTAACATCTACTCTACTAAAGCACAGAGTTGAATTATAAGTTTAAGTTCCCTACAATTCATGGGACAGTTAGCAAAGCATCCCACAGGTCTTCGGAGAACCATTGTTCTGGATTCAGCTTTGCCATTTCCATGCAATGTGATTGTGAGCAAATTACTTAGCATTACTCTGCCCCAGATTCCTCATCTAACAAACAGCCCTTCTTGGTTCAGAGGTTCGTTCTGAGGTTCAGATGAAATGACAAATGTTAAAACTTATGGTAAAGATTTTCCATCCAAGCAGTTAAGTGGATAGCTCGATAGATCGCTCTCAGGTTTATAGAATGGGGTGGCATTAGAGCAAAGATACCTTTGATCCTGCTTAGATACATATTAGATGTGTGACTCTGGGCAAGTGATTTGACTTCCCTCAGGCTCACCTATAAAATGGAGATAACATTAGTGCCTACCTCACAGAAGATCAAATGAGATAGCATATGGAATCTGCTTTGCAAACCTTAAAGTGCTATATAAGTGTTAGTTATTTTAATTATTGTTATTCTTGTATCTGGTTTGTCATTCCTATAATCTCATCACTATTTCTTGACCCTACCCTTCCACAGCCTGACTTTACCTTCTATTGTGCCCGTTTCTGGGTGACTTTGTTGTTAACAAACTCCTTGTCATTCTTTAATTCAATCCCATTTAATTTCTGTAAATACTAATAATTCATTTAGCATTTTAAAGTTTATAAAATCTTTAGAAAATTTTCTCATTTTCTCCTCACAACAGCCCTGTGATATAAGTGTTAGCATTAGACACATTTTACCGATGAGGATACTATGGCAGACAGAAGTTAAAAATGACTTGCCCAGGGTCACACAGTTGGAGGTGTCTGAGGCAGGATTTAAACTCAGGTTTTCCTGACTCTATATCTAGCATTCTAACCACTATGCCACAGTGCTATCCCAGGAAACCTCTCTTGTACTTGGTACTTCTTAGGAACTTAGTTTAGAGCTTCTGGGTGCCTTGAGCATCATAAAGTGCCATCACTCCCTTTCACAGATGAGGAAATTGGGATCCCGATAAGTTAACCAACTTGCCCAGTGTCACGAAGGTAGTACATGGAAGAGATGAGGTTCATTTGAAATGAGAATTTCTCACTTCTGAGAAAGAGACCATTTGTCTCTACCATACAACTGCTAATTATGTAACTTACCTACTTGAAAATCTTTAGGGGACTACTATTGCTCCTGGGATAAAATTGACATCCTTCAGAATTCCATTTGAAGCTTTCTACAATCTGGCTCCCAATTGCCTTTGGAAACGTTGCCACATCACCCTATTTCACATGCTCTACTCTGTAGCCAATCTGAACCTCAATATCCTGCCTCCACTCTCCTTGCCTTTGTACAAACTGTCCCTTATGCCTGGAACACACTCCCTCTGTTATTACCACTATGCTATGTAGATTAGGGAAGGTTGCCTCTCTTTGTGCTAAATGGTAGCTTTCAAGTCATTTCAGATAACTGCGAGTTAAAAATTCCCTTTCCTGGGGATTAATGTCATGGATAAGATGTTTCTAACTGCCTTTCAGAAAGCTTTTTTGTAATATGATTTTTTTTAAGTGCAGCAGGGCTGTATTATTCTAAATATTCAATAGTTCTTTTGACAAAATAATAATCATAAGTGAGGAGATTTAAGGTGAAAGAACATCTTAGAGAGTATATGACAAGTCAGCCTCACAAGTTCCATTAAAAGTATCTCCAGGAAAGCATCATGTTACTGATTCAGTCTCCTCCCCGCCTCCCAAATTGATACAACATAAACCCATAGATTTAGACCTTAGAAGCCATCAAGTCCAACTCCCTCTGTGTTTACAGATGAGAAAACTGAGCCTGAGAAAGGTTGAGTGACTTGTCCAGGGTCATGTAGCAACTGTCAGAGTCAGGATTTGGGTCCTCCTGACTCCAAAGATAGTGTTCTATCCTTTTTCACCATCTAGCTTCCTACAAACCTTTAATATCTCCTTTTACTATGCTCAGGGAATCTGAAATTAAAGGAACAGGGGGTAGTTAGCCTGGAGCAGAGTAGCAGAGACATGGTTTTTAGGTTCTAAAGGCACCCCTTCAAACAAAGAACAAAATTTATTCTACTGTCCTTGATGACATAATTGGGAACAAAGAGGCAAATTTTAGTTCAATATTAGGAATTTCTTTGCCATCACAGAAGGTCTATGGCAGAATGGGATGCTTCAGAGTAGAAGGAGTACACTGTCCCTTCAGGTGTTCAGAAAAAGCCTAAATGATCACAAGTGGAAGGATTCCTGTTTCAAATAGAGATGAGTCCAGATGACCTCTGAAGTATTTTTAACTGAGATTCATTTTACGATAAATTTGGCATCTTTTTGAATATATGCTGAGACATTGCTTTTTCTGCTTTCAAGCAAATGGATCCCTAGCTTCTGTTTGTGTTGATTTTACATTTATGAATCATCTGTTGGACTTTGGGCGCTCTCCATAGAATATAGATGTGAGGGATCTAGTCTTTTAGCAACTTTTAGCCCAAATAGAAGAGAAGAAAGACGATCATTCAATCCATGGGAACCAAATTGTATGGAATGAGACCTGCACAGAGGTTTTATAGGGTGCTAGGGAGCAGGCAGGCAGATGCAGGTGGACCTTGAGATGTGGACAGAAGTAGTCAAGAAAGGATCTAGGAAGCAACAGAGGAAAAAGATGAGAGTAGGAACACTTGTCTCTTTATTTTATATGGATGAAAATGGAATTTATGTTTTAAACTTTTATGGTGAGTAAAACTAGAGGGTACCACCATCTTTCCAGTCACCTAGGCTTACAACCGCAGTGTCATCCTTGACTTCTCACTCACACTTGTCCTATATATCCAGTTTGTTGCCAAGACATGTTGTTTTTACTTTTATAGCATTTATTACATCCACCACCTTCTCTCTATTCATACAACTAATACAGGCCCTCATCACCTCATGCTTGGACCACTTATGTTACATTCTTGTTGACCTCTTCACCTCTAGTTCTTTCACACTACAATCTTTTCTCCACCCAGCTACCAAATCCATCTTCCTAAAGTGCAGGATTGACTATACCACCCCACTACTCAGTATGTTACATTGGCCCCCTTTTACCTCTAGGACCAAATGGAAATTCCTTTGACTTTTAAAGAACTTCACAACCTACACGATTCCTACCTCTCAAGTCTTCTTACAGTTATTCCCCTTTACAATCCAGCTACACTGATCTTGCTCTTTCTAGAATGTGACGCTCCTCCCAATTCCATGCATTTTTCCCTGGATGTCCCCATGCCTAGAATGCTCTCCCTCCTTTTCTTCCACTCTTTGGTTTCCTGGCTTCCTTTAAAACTCAGCTTAAATTCTACCTTCTCAGAAAAGCCCTTTGGGGTCTGTTCCCTACTCTAACCCCTTAAATCCTCACTGCTACTCCCTTCCCTCTGAGATTACCTCCTATTTGCACTGCTTGTATCTTGTGCCTATGTAGTTGTTTGCACATGGTTATCACCAATTGTAATGGAGCTCCTTGAAGACAAAGACCATATATTTGTCTGCATGGTATCTGGCAAGTTGCAAATACTTAGTAAATGCTTGTTGACTGACTTGCTGTTGACCAGAATAGTCACAGAATAAAAAATAAATAAGGGTGCCTCATGGGCACTTATTGGCAGGGGGAATAGGGGAAATCTTTTATCGTAAGGCCAAAATTATAATGATAGGGTCGAAAAGTCCCTAGAAGTATTTTATTTTTCCCCAATTACATGTAAAAACAATTTTAACATGATTTTTTTTTCAAATTTTGAGTTCCAAATTCTCTCCTGCCCTCTCTCTTCCCTGCTCCCCTCATTAAGAAAGCAAGCTATTTGACCTGAAGCACTTTATACTTTTCAAAGTGTGTGTGCGCATGTGTGTGTGTGTTTTGTACATTACTTTTTTGTTAATGAGAGGTTTTATCTCTTGATAAAAACCCAGATACAGATTTAAGAAGCCCCAGGTTCAAGCCCTGTTTGAACCACCTATTGCCTGAGTAATTCTAATAAGTCAGTGCCCCAGGAAACTCTCAAAGAGATTTGTAGAAGTGCTACTTCTCTACATTTATAGAAGAGATATCCTCATCTGGAGTTCTGTGGACCCATGAAATCACAGTCTTAGTACACATAACTTCCTCAGTAAATTGGGAAGGTTTGATGTCTCCGGTTTTAAGAAAAAGGAACCTGACATACTGGTTTATTTGGTCAGAGCTACAATTAGTTGTAAACCCCTTGGTTCCCAAAATGTGAGAGCTAGATGGCCCTCAGAAACCAGCTAGTCCAACTCATACACAAAAGGAATTTTCACTAAAACGTGCCTTAACAAGCAGCTGTCAGTCTCCTGCAAGAAGACTGTCATGGGAGGGGAATTGACAGCCTCTCTCAGGGCTCTATTTGAGTTTCAGATAGCTCTATTAGGAAGATTTTCCAGATATCAACCCCAAATTGGCCTCTTAGTAAGTTTGACCCTTTGCTTCTAGTTCTGCCCTCTTGGGACATAAAGGAGAAATAACTTTCACCTTTTACATTACAGACCTTTAACATAGCTTTCATGCCCCTCTTCCCCTGAATTTTCTATTTTCCAGGCTAAAATCACTATTTTCTTCAACCAGCCCTCCCTTGTCAAGAACCCAAGGCTCTTCATCATTCTGTTTGCCTTTGTCTGGATACTCTCCAGTCCACCAATTTATCAATGTCCTTCTTAATCCATGGTACCCAGAAATGAACACAATACTCTAGATGAAGTCTAATGATGGCAGAGTACAGTGGGACTATCACCTCTCTGTTCCTGAGAGCTATGACCCTGTAACACATTTCTACTTTCATATGTGGATATTTGCTGAAAGAGGCAGAAACAGCATTTCTGTGAGATAAGCTGCTTAAAATGGTTCTGAAGACCTGAGCTCCTCAGATAAATGCAAAAAGGATATGTTTAAAGGCAACTTATAAAGAGAAAAGAGCACTGACTGAGTTGTCCATAAATCCGTCTACATAAGAATGGGAATTGTAGACAAACTGTATGAATTGCACGT
This sequence comes from Notamacropus eugenii, assembly GCF_028372415.1. Classification (NCBI taxonomy): domain Eukaryota; kingdom Metazoa; phylum Chordata; class Mammalia; order Diprotodontia; family Macropodidae; genus Notamacropus; species Notamacropus eugenii. Next base: position 554,570,670 of record NC_092872.1, read on the forward strand.
GTGTGTTCATACTTCATTGCCGAAGAAGACCATGCCATCAGAGAAATGATGACATGACTTGCACTTGACTTTGTTTTGAGTGAGGGAGGGCTATGCAAGCTCACCAGTCTCACTTCTCCTCCAGAGCCATCTGAATCCAGCGACCAGATACCAGATATTCATCAGGATGACTGGAGATGACCCAGAATGAGGCAATTGGGGGCTAAGTGACTTGCCCGAGGTCACACAGCTAGTGAGTATCAAGTGTCTGAGGTGAGATTTGAACTCAGGTCCTCCTGGCTCCTGCACTGGTGCTCTATCCACTGTACCACCTGGCTGCCCCAATGAATTGCACATAGTATACATGAGAGATCTGTGTGTTGGGGATTCCACAGCCTGATTTAGAAATTGGTCCCTACTCAGGAGGATGCTCAGATTTAAGGCCTGAGAAACTACATAACCTGATGAGACTCTAGGGGATCAGAAGAATGAGAAGACACATATATCAGTTACCTGAAAAGAGGTGACTGTGGAAAGAGGAAGAAAAAGTAAGGAGTCCCCCATTTCCCACCCCCCAGCCTCAAGCTGAGCCAGCTGCTCAGGCCAAATGAAACCAGGATGCTCTGCAGCTGCTGGGAACTCTTTGGAAGGGATCTCAGTAGATGCTAGAAGCTTGTTGGAGGAAGCTCAATATTTCTAATGTGAGAAAAGGTGATTCGACATGTCTGTATTGCTCCTTGGTATTTTCTACAAGCCTGCACAGTGAAGCTAGGTAGAGCACTGAACAGAGCCCCAGGCTTAGGGTCAGGAAGACCTGAATTCAAATCCAGCCTGAAACATGAGCTGTGTGACCCTGGGTGAGTCACTTAACTCTGTTTGCCTCAGTTTCCTTACCTGTAAAATGAGCTGGAGAAGGAAATAGCAAACCACTTCACTGTCTTTGGCAAGAAAACCCAAAATGGATTTTTAAAGAGTCAAACAAGACTGAAATGACTCAACAACAACTAACCCTGTCAATGCCCTGAGAGCTGTTTTGACTGGAGAACTGTAACTGTTGGGAGTTCATTGGCAAAAGCAGATTCTTGCTTTATGAAGAAACTGTCTGGACTTATCTGCATTGCCCTCTGCTGACTCTTCCAGCTTTATAGCAGATTTTCTTAACCTTTTCTAATATTTCACAGATCCCTTGATAATTCAGTGAAGCCTGTAGATCCCTTCCCAAGTAATTTTTTAAATGCATAAAGTAAAAGAGAGAAAAAAAGTCAATTATGTTCAAATATAGTTATCTAACAACAACCTGAATTCAAAGTTAAGATTCCCCTGTTTTAGAGGAAGAAAGTCCTCAGAGCACAGAAAGCTTATTTGAGGAGCTTTCCCATTCTCTGACTTAAGGGGACTACTTGTGACTGAAATAGTTTAACATTGCTGTAACACCCTGTCAAGGGAAGATACCTTGAAATCTGCAGACTTCAAGCTTAGGGCTGTTGTTTTCGGGAAAGGGTGTTATTATTAAAGGTACTTAACACTACTCTAGCAACCTGAGAGTAGAAGAGAATCAGGTTAATCAAAGGAAAGGAGAGAGGCTCAGGAGAGTACCAAGTAATACATGGTATTAACTGTTCCCTCAAAGAAATCACTGAGATCCAGGTCTAATTTGGAGTAGTGAGCTGTCCTGGCATATAAGCCACCTGTGCCTCACTGGTAGATATCTGTTTGGGTCCACTCTCCCCAACAGACACTATGTGCATTTGTGGGAAAGTGTGACCCAGGTTTATGAATGGACTGTGAGGTTTTGATTATTCCTGTTTTTGTCTTCTATTAAGCAAATGCTGAGATCATTATTGGTTTTTCTTTATTCTTTAGTAAATGTTTTATGTTTAAGAGTCAATAGTTTCCTCATTACTGATTTGTATAAATTGAATATATTACCAGTGAAACTCAGGAGTTATAGTTAAGTGGACTAGGAGATTTTCCCTCATGTCAGAGTGTGAAGAGTTGTGAATGTCATTATGTGATCATCCATGGACAGACCTCTTTTTTTTGTTTTGAGATTCCACCCCAACCCTGCAATAAAAACCACTAATTTGAGGGATGATTCCAGTTAATGGGCTATCAGAAAGAAGGAAGAGAAAAAGGAAATTAAAAAAGAAGGAAAAGGAGGAGGAAAAAGAGAGGAGGAGGAAAAAGAGGAGAAAGAAAGGAAGGTAGGAAGGAAGGAAGGAAGGAAGGAAGGAAGGAAGGAAGGAAGGAAGAAAGAAAGAAAAAAGAAAGAAAAGAAAAAGAAAAAAGGAAGAAAGAAAAGAAGGAAGAAAGAAAGAAAGGAATAAAGGAAGGAAGAAAGGAAGGAAAGGAAGGAAGGAAGGAAGGAAGGAAGGAAGGAAGGAAGGAAGGAAGGAAGGAAGGAAGGAAGGAAGGAGAAAGAAAGAAAGAAAGAAAGAAAGAAAGAAAGAAAGAAAGAAAGAAAGAAAGAAAGAAAGAAGCAATCATTTGGATGCTCTACCAGCTTCCGTGAGTGACATAGTCACTCCAGAGTTAAATTGCCTCTTAATTCAGCCCAAGATCCCCTAAGTCTTTACCTGCCATTTCATAGTGACGATTTATATCGAGTTTGAAGTCCAAGATGTACTCCAAGATGTTTTTCAGAACAATTATGTCTACAAATTCCTCCCCATTTTATAATTCAGAAGTTCATTACACATACCCAAACATAAGACTTCCTTTTTACATCTACTAAATTTCATTTTATTATATTCAGTACAATGCTCTAGTCCATCAAGAACCTTTAGAATCTTGTCATCCCATGTACTAGATATGCTGCCCAGAATTATACCATTAATAACATTGAAGAGCACAGAATCAATTTCTTCATCTAACCACTGATTAAAAAATGTTAAATAGCACAAGGTTAAGCATAGACCTCAGTGGTTCTATCAGAGACTTTCTACCATCTTACCAGTTTTCCATTAACAAGTAAGCCTTATAAATTTATATGTTCCTTTTGTTGTATGAGTTAGATTACCTGACTTCTGAGGGTCATCCAGCTCTCACAATTTGTAAACCAGGAAGTTTGGGAGTAATTGTAGCCCTGATCAAACACACGCTGTGTAACCCTGGGCAAATCATTTGTCATCTCTGTGTTTCAAATTCCCCATCTTTAAAACTGGAGACATTAAACCTTCCCAATTTACTGAAGATGTTTGTGTACTAAATCTGTGATTTCTTTGGTCTATGGAACTCCAGGTAAGGATATCTCTTCTATGAAAGAAACTTGCCCAGTTATGAATCCATCTGATTATATTAACATCTAATCTATATTTTCCATATTTTCCACAAGAATAGTAATTTCTGCAAAGCTTTGATAAAATCAAGGGAACCTAAACCCAAAGAACTCCTTGTCCAGTACTAGGTCTGTAGGATTAACATTGCTTCTAAAGAATATATATGTTCCTTTCTCTCCTCTAACATTGCCACCACCCTGGTCTAAGTCCTCATTACTCAATACCTGAACTAATCCAATGAGTAACTAGTCTGTTTGCGATCAGTTTTTATGCACTAGTCCATCCCACATTCTGCTGCCAAAATGTAGGTCCTAAATTGCAGGTCTGACCATGTCATTCCCCACACTCCACTTCAATAACCTCCAATGGCTCACCTCCAGAATTAAATAGAAAATCATCTGTTTGACCTTCAAAGCCCTTCATAACCTAACCCCCCTATCCAATCCTTTTTACAGCTTATACCCCTTTGACATTCTTTGATCCAGTGACACTGACCTCCTTGTCATTCCTTGCACAAGACAATCCATCTCTGAATACATTTTCAGTAGCTATCCTCCATACTTATAATACTCTTCCTCCTCATCTCTGCCATCTGGCTTCCCTGGCTTCCTTCAAGGCCCAATTTAAGTCTGACCTTCTACCAAAAGCCTTTCCCAATCTCTGTGAGAGCCTTTCTTCTGTTCATTATTTCCTACATATCCTGTAAATAGCTTTTCTGTACATAGTTGTTTGCATGTTATCTCTCCCCTTAGATTGTGATCTCCTCCAGGGCAGGGATTGTCTTTTTCATTTCTTTGTATCCCCAGTGTTGAGCATGATGCCTGTCACTATTGCAAGTTCTTAATAAATGTTTACTGACTAATTGACTGGTCTTAGTCCATTTTATTTCTCTTTAAGGAAGAAATAAAATGGAAGAGAAGAAAAGGGAGGACAAAGGGAATAATAGCTAGAGAAAAACTAGGAGAATTTTGATTAAATAATTTCTTGTTAATTCTAACCTAAGTCATTTGCATTTTTTAATGAGCTATAAGAACAGTGATTCTCAGTCTTTCTCTAGTAACTTTGTGAGTTATTTTAATTCCTTGGGTGTTACCATGGCAAATCAGATGGTGAGCCCTTCAGGTCTGAGCTCTTCTTCACTATTTTGTCCCCTGGCCCCGTGTTTCTTAGAAATCACGAACTACATTTCTGGGATTGACTAATTAAAGCTATTAATAGTTTCTTTTGTGCTGTCCAGCTGTGTGGGCCATTTCATACTTCCATTGGCTGGATTGTAGTTCATACTGCTTTTAATTGGAATGACTATTTTATGAGCTTTTGACATTCCAGCAATACCCAGGAGACCCCTCATAAGACCCTGACTTCCAGAAAGATGACAATCCATACTTGGATGGTTTTATAAAAAGATCTAGACCTGGTATTAGTAAAGGCTTTGTTCAAACCTTGCTAATTTGGTGGCAGATTCGTGCAAGTAGGCTGCATGAGTATGGACAATTGATCTTAAAGTCTCATTTCCCCCAGGTAGAAAACAGCGGTAATAACACCTATGGGTTCTTTGTAGGGTTCTTTCCATGTGTATGTCTTGGGAGGAAGTGGAATCTGAACCTGAAATTTCATGAGTCTAAGGGACTCCTGGTGAGAGTATTCCCTCTATCAATGCAGAGAAACAACACTTGTGAACCTTATGGTCTTAGAGAGCTGTCCTGGAGCTCTAAGAGGTTAAGGGACTTAACCAAGAACAAAAAAGTTAGCTTGAGTCAGAAGAAAAAGTTGAACCCAGGTTTTCCTCATTCTAAGTCCAGTCATCTATTCACATTGCCCTATATTCATCAATCAAAAAGCATTTTGAAAGTATATACTATGTGCTAGTCATTCTAAAGTGTTGCTCCCAATTTGTCCCAGGGTCAGTAGGCCCTGAATAAGAATACATGGTTCCACACACAAAGTCACAATCAGGAGAACAGAAAGAGCACTCTCTGGCTTATGATTTAAAGACTATTAGAGCTGGAAGTAAAATAAGAAGTCATGTAGTTAAATCAGGAGATCTGGATTCTTGTTTTGGGTTGGCCATTATATGACTTCGGGATACAAAATTCCCAGATTTGTAAGGGACCTCATGAGATCACTACCTTCCTATTGGAAGAATCAGTTTCTCCAGTTCAATCTCTATGTATGTGCTTCCTTTCATGAGGAATTCATTGACTTCTAGTAGAGTGTTCATTTCTATCTTCATCAAATCATAGTAACAGAAGAATAAGACTTGGAAGGAATCTTAAAACTTATCTTCTCTAGTCTCTTCATTTTATATAGGAGGAAAGTGATACTGACAGAGAAACAAATTATACACACATACAACTAGCAAGTATAGGAGGTAGAGAATGAACCTATATACTCTGATTATAAACTAAAGATTTCCATTGACTAGGAAGCTATGAAATGAGTAATTCAGATTATATGGACCCTTCCTGCACTATGGTTATCAGTGCTAGCTACACATACCCATATAAACTCATTTACAAAGCAAAGAAACAGGAGATAATGTGGAATAATATGTGCACTAACAGGAGGATCCCTCTGTGATGTGATTAGAAGAGTCATGAGGAAGAGTACCCCAGTGCAAAATGTCAGCTCTGTTGTCTGCCATTCCACCATTATAACCACATACATCTACATCTTGAAGCATTATTGGTCTTCAATAACACTTTTCACAAGCTAGAGCACAGCACATAGCTGTACACTGAGTTACAACTTTTCTGTAAGTAAGTGCTAAGGGGAAAATTAACTCTTGTGACCCAAAGGTCTATAATGGGATATGTGGTGAGTACAAGCAGGTGGTGGAATGTTAACAATGTCAGGAGCCAGAAGTGAAGAAAAATATAAAATCATCTAAAAATGCATGACTAGCCAATAAGGAATATTAGTTATATGTAATGAGAAAGAAGAATAAAAAATTGGATGAATGTTTGCTTGTTTGTGGAAAAGATTAAAAGACAGATTTACGATTAACATGGTGGCATGTTAGTCACCTGAGAGTACAGGTCTTTCACTTTTACTCTGGCAGTGATCTCAAAAGTACTCTGCATTGAATAATAAGCAAAGAATCCAAAGAGAAACTTAAGTAAGCCACTTTTTCCCACCAACGACTGTATAAAAACATACTCCAAAGATGTGAACACTAAAAAAGGAATCCTACCAGTGAAGCCAGTACGAGCAAAGGTAAGCAGACTCTAAGCCCAAGGTTGTGTCCTAACTGAGGAAGCCCAGGGAGTACAGAGAAAAGTCTGGCTCCTGATCTGAGAAAACCCAAGAAGAGGGAAAAGAACGTCACAGTGCCCTGTCTGAGGGAAGACAAGCGTTCCAATCAACCCAAAAATGAAGATAGAAGACCACCCAGCACACTGCTAAGAAAAGCACAAAGTTGTGGGGAGGGAGCATAGAAAGCAGAATGTTGATTAGCACTCTGAGAGAGAAAACCTATGGGAGTACAGAGACTATACTGAGTGCTAATCAAGAGAATTGCAAGGGAAACAGACTACTCAGTGTCAAGAGATGCCCTGGTGAGGGCGATGAAAGAAAACAATGGATTACTCTGAACAGGTAATAGTGCGGGGCAAGGTGGCACAGAGAGACAGAATACCTAGTGCATCAAGGATCAAGTAAACCATAAGGGGGACAAAAGATTATTCAAAACTCTGATCAAGGAAGAATCTGGGGGACAGAGACCACCCCATACCCTGATCAAGAAAACCTCAAGAGGATTTAGAGACTAATACTCTGATCAATGAAACTTTGGGGAATGGTACAGAGCAGTGAAGACAGAGACCATCTATCTAGTACCCTGACAACGGACAACCAAAGGTACAGCTGTTCCTAGGTACTAAAACCTACCAGTGACCTGGCTACAAACACAAAGTACAACCTAATGGAAAGAACCAAGAAAATTGAGGTCAGAATTGATCAGACTCTGACCACTCTTTCTAAAACTGTGGGAAAAGGCAAAATGAGAAGACAGAATAAAAATCCAATTCAGGAAGTAGGATGAGAAAAATAAATAAGCAAAAGAAATATAAAATATCATGCTCAAGACACAGCTCAGAAGAGAATATCTCAATGTCATCTACATAAAAATGACTCAAAGAAAATTAGAGATTTGACAAAAGATTTACTAGGATATGGGTGGCACACTAGATAGCATATCCTGGATGAAATCTGGAAGACATCTTCCTGAGTTCAAATCTGATCTCAGACACTAACTAACCACGTGACCCTGGGCAAACCACTTAACCTTGTTTGCTTCAGTTTCCTCATCTGTAAAATGAGCTGGAGAAGGAAGTGAAAAATCACTCCAGTATCTTTGCCAAGAAAACCCCAAATGGTGCTAAAAAGTTAGATGTGACTGAAATTACTGAACAAAAACAACTACTAGAGTCTTGAAAAAAATTAAGCAAGTGTTTTAAAAAAAAGGAATAAGGAGTTGCAAAATTCTACTCAAGCAGGAAAATCCTTGAAAATGAAACTAAGACTTCATTAGGCCACAGAAGCTACTAGAACAAACTCATAAAATTGGGAAAAAATGCCGCATAATTTAAGTTATGCCTTATCAAAAATGACTAACCTGGCAAAGAGGTTAAGGGGAGATAATGTAAGGATAAAAGGATTACCTTGATCATGAAATAAGCTTAGATAATGTATTTTAAGAAATAACAAATGAAAACTGTCTAGACATATTAGAACTAGAGGAAAAAATGAAAAAGAAAGATTCTACCAGTCATTTCCCACAAGAAACCCAAAGTGAAAACTTCAAAGAATATTATGGTTAAAATTCAAAAACTCCTAGGTGAAAGAAAAAATAGATTAAGCATCCATGAAGAAAGAATTCACATACCAGGGAGCCATAGCCAGTATCACATATCTAGTATTACTATTTACCAGAGGAAAACTTGTAATATGATATTCCCAAAGGCAAAATATATATTCTTGCAACCAAGAATAATTTAGTCAGGAAAACTGAATACACTATAATGGAATGAGTTAGGAAAGTATGGAATAGATTTTTAATGAAATAGAGAATTTCTGAGTTTTCTTGATAAAGAAACCAGAGCTGCATTGATATTTTGAAAAGCAAACACAAGAATCAAGAGAAATGTACAAAAGCAATTCCAAATGAGCAACTGGAAAGAAATGTATTTTGATGAAAATTTTTACATTCAATTAAAAAAAGAGAACAAGTATCTGCTGAAAACCCAAGTGTCTTCCAGGGTCATAGTGGAAACAAATAAAACAAAATACTTGGAAATTGTTTTATTTTATTTTGATTACTTTAAAAGAAAAATAAAAAAGAATAGCAAATGAATGTAGTAGGGGAGAAAGAGGGAGAAAGTGGGTAGAATTTATCTCACATAGCTGTATAAAAAGATGAATAAACAAAAATAGAAGGAGTCAGGAAAGCAGCCATATATACAAACATATAGATAGGTAGATAGATAGATAGATAGATAGATAGATAGATAGATAGATAGATAGATAGATAGATAGATAGATAGATAGATAGGGAGGGAGGGAGGGCGGGAAGGAGGGAGGTAGATAGGTAGATAGAGAGAGATACAGATACATACTTCACTTTCATATGAAGAGGACAAAGGATTGAATATGCACTTATGTAAATGTACATCTAGTATAGAAAATCAGCAAATAATTAGAAGACAACATGAAGAGAGGGGAGAGGGAGATTATACAGTGAGGAGACTCACAGAGGAATTAGTCATAAGGAAAAAGAAACTTTATCTGTGCATGAAGCATAGAGATAAGAACAAAATGAAAGAAAGTGTAAAAACCTAAAATCAGGAAATTTGTGAGGGGGAAGAGCAATAGTGGAATGGAAGAGTATTGAACAAAATACAGATCACTAGTTTTCAAAGCCCTCCTAATTCAGTAGATTTATTATAAAGAGGGGGACGGAGGGAAAATGTGGAAAGACAGAATGGAGAAAAATACAAATTACAAATAATAAATGTGAATGGAAATGGAAATGAACTCATATAAAACAGAGAACTACAACAAAATTACAGAAAGAACAATCTAACAAAATGTCATTTACAATATTTAAAAGAGAAAGATTTAGGGCTAAAATAGGAGCTCTAGCATAATATGCTTCAGGTGATCTCAGAAAAGCAAGTAATAATTAGGAGCTCAGATAATACAGGAATAAAAATAGACAAAAGGAATAAATAGATGAACTATATTATGATTAAAGTAAACTTAGACAATAAATGAATACCAGTACTTCACATAAATATGGGAAAAAAAGATGTAGCATCTAAATAAAGAGATAAATACTTAATTTAGGTAATAAAAAAGACTTTAATAGTTGGAAATTTCTATTTAATGGTTGAGAATACCCCTTTAACATCTAGACAAATCTAATGAAAAGATAATCAAGAATCATAATGGAATTTTGAATATTATAAGAAAAAGTATTTATTTTTCTCAGATATATTGGCATTTTATAAAAATTGACTATGTTTTAGGATATAGAACCTCATAAAATGCAGAAAATCAGAAATATCAATATCAGAAATATCAATCACATCATCAATCACATCAATAAAAAACCGTACTCAATAAAATACCTTTGAGAAAAGAATTAAAAGTTAATTGGAGATGAAATGATTTAATCCTGAAAAATTCATGGGTCAAAGAAAAATTCATAGACACAGTGGAACATTTCGTCAAAGAAAATTATAATCATGAGACAACATAACAAAACTTTTAGGTTCAGCCAAAGAAGTCCAAAGAGGAAATTTTGTGTCTCTAAACGCTTTATCAACAAAAAATAGAAATAATTGATTAATGAACCAAGTATGTGATTAAAGAAGTCTAGAAAACTGACAAATTAAAAGACACAATATAATCTTTAAAATAAAAATTCTGAAAATAAAAAGGAATTAATGAAATGGAAAGAAAAAATATTGAACTGATTTTTAAAAAAAAATAAGTGGGAGCTCAAGTTTTGGGAAAAAAAGAGAGATTAGTCATAAGTAGATCTTATTTAAAGTAAGGGAAGAGAAAGCAAACTGCCATTATCAAAAACAAGAAGGGGAAAAATTAAATTTTTGATAGACTTCATTTATAGATCTAGTTAGTCCTTTACTCCTCCCCCCACGCTGGAAATTCACTTATAGTTTCTTCAATTATTTTTTTCTGAGACTGGGCTATTTAATTTCTCTACATTTCTTCTTTTGATATAGGTATAGTCATTTATAATAAGTATTCTAATTAATTTAAATGAACAATTTTATTGACATAAATAAGAAAATATTTTTTTAAAGTATTTCCTTTATTTCTTCTTCACCTGTGAAGGAAAGAGAGGGAAGAAGAAATAAGGGAAATTATTATCACATATAATCAAATTAATGGCCAGGATTATTTCTGATCAATATAAACTAAAAATCTTTCTAATAAGTTTATGGGTAAAGCATTGATGTGATGCTAAAATTCTAATTATATCAGTAAGATAAAAAAAGAAATTGAGGAGATAAGAAAAGTTAAAGAGGAAATAAAATTTTGGCATTTTGCAGATGATTGGATGGTCTACATGGAGAACCTTAGAAAACCCACTAAAATTAATTTAAATAATTAATACCTGGTCAAATAGCAGCATACTTTAAATCATCATCATTTCTATATACTACCAACAAAATCCAGCTAGAAAAGATAAAAAGCTGAAATTCTGATCCAAATGACTTGAAATATACAGAGAAATTTGTGACTACACCTGTTAAGACATCCAGAACTATTGGCATACAAATACAGAACGCTAGTCTAGATCATTTAGTTATGTTCAACTCTTCGTAACCCTGTGAACCATACTGTCTATGGAATTTTCTTGTCACAGACATTGGAATAATTTGCCATTTCCTTCTCCAGTGGATTAAGGTAAATGGGTTAAATAACTTGCCCAGGGACACACAGCTACAAAGTGTTTGAGGCTGGATTTAAACTCAGGGCTTCCTGACTTCAGGCCTGGCATTCTATCCATTGAGCCATGTAGTTGCTTCCTAGGTAAAGAGAGGTTAAGTGACTTGTCCAAGGTTGCACAGCTAGTTAAGTGACTAAGGTCAGATTTGAAGACATTTCTTCCTTACTCTGGGCCCAGGGCTCTATCTATCGAACTGTCCCTTCTACAGAAATAGATCAATATAAGTTAATATAACTCTATTAATTGTTCATGAGAATCATGTTGTTTATTCAGTACCATAGGAATTACACTACCAAAGGGTCGCTTTATAGAGGGTGGGAAAAACAAACAAAAAATGAAACTTGGCCAAAGGTATGCTTATAAACATTTAACAACTGGATTTCTGGGAACACTATAACAACAACGCATGTATATATGACACAGTTTTAAGTATAATCTGTGCTATTAACATTTTTTCCATGACTTTCTTATGTCTAGACAACTAGCAAAGTAATAGATCAGGCCTTGATTTGTAGCATTTGATGATCTCCAAAGTGTAAGCATTTGAAATTCATATTGAAAAATTCAACGTGTGTTCTCACTAGTTGACTTAATTTGGCTCCAGCACACACCTCAGGATGGTTGATGAATATAATATTTACTTTAAAAAATGGTGAAAAAAGTATGGTTTCAGAGAAACCGGGAAAGACTTGTATGAACTGATACCGAGTAAAATAAGCCAAATCAGAAGAAAAAATTTTAAACGCTAACAACAACATTGCAAAGAAAAATAACTTGAAATGAACTTAAAAATTATTTAAAAATTCAGTGCAATGAAGAACCAGAACTCCAAAACACAATGATGAACCATACTACCCAGTTCCTAAAATAATGATGATGGGTCCCAGGTGCAGAATGAGATATACGTTTCTGAACACAGCTAATATGTGGATTTATTTCACTTGACTGTGCTTATTTGTTATAACTATGGTAGTTTTTTTCTTTTTCTTTTTAAAGAAGGGAATTTTGGGAGGAAGAGAGGAACCAGCACAAGTGTAGCCAATAAATTAAGTAGAAAAGAAATGAAAGACCTCTGAAGCATCTTAAAATGAATTGCTAGAAACAGAAAAAAAAATCAGAGGGAAACAAAGATAATTGTGAAAGTAGCATGTTTAATGTATCATGTATTTTAAAAATAGGTTATATTAATGCAGATTTGTGACTTTGCAAATAGTCTTTTTTTCCTCTTCTATTTTTAATATAGAAATGTTTCTTTTTAGTATTTATTATATTAAAAATTAAATTTAAAAGACTGAAAGTCCACAAGGGAAGTCTTCAGAATGTTGGGGAACTTCTCAGGAATTATGGAAAGGCATGACCAAGAACCATACGGCTTGACAAGGGTGGATGTGATAATACTGGTACTGGCCAAAAGCTCACTGACTTTGGGGAATCATGGATCCTTCAAAGTATTAAAATATATACGTGACTGACAAGTAAACTGCATAAAATTTAGATTTTCCTAACTCCCACTATCCTTCATTGAAAGCATAGAGTTGTGCAGGATTAAATTGCAGCTACTTAGATCAAATCTTCTAATATTTCTTTTTATACTGAAGCAAGTGAAGAATTCTCCTTTCTTCGATCCCTTAGATAAGAAAACACAAAGGACACTTTATATAATTTAAAGTACTCATAAGAATGGAAGAAGTTTTCAATCATCTATGTTTTTCCATTCCATATAGTCATAGGATCATGAACATTAAATCATGAAAGGTACCTTGGAGGTCATCTAATTCACCTCCTTAATTTTATAAAAGGTGAAACTGAGATCTAGAGAGAGAAAGTAATCTATTTATTGTGACACAGTTGGTGAGAGGCCAAGGTAGGATTCAAACCCACATCCTTGGACTTCAAATCTATTGTGCTTACCATGACATCCCTTTAAGAAGCAAAATCAATTAGGTACAGGAATAGGTGCCTCTGTCTTCTCAGAGTGCCCTAAAAAGAATCACTGATGAAATTTACCCATGAAAAAGTAGTCATTGAGACATGCATGCTCATTTTTCAGACATAAAATTCAAAACTCTCTCAGATCTTTGTCTATGAATTGCCTGAAGCTACCCCAGATGGGAATTGGTTTGCACTGAAAAGGTTTCCCTTTCTGTTTGACATAGAGGGATAAAGCTTTAAGGCCTTCTTCATTTCCAAGATTTAGGATTATGTGGAGTAAACATAATGCCACATGACAACGTAAAGTCTTTAAGAGATTCTTTGTTTTTGTCAACGCAAAAAGCCTGCCTTGGGTTAGCAATTTACCTGTCAGAAATAACTAAGCCAGCTCAATGTCTATTTGAAGTGCATTCAAGTTATTTAGAACAGGTATTAAACACCTTTTCATTTCAATCTGATTTGAGAAACACAAAACATTTTGGATCTGTAATTTTAAAAGGAATGTGTTATTTAGTTCAATTTTTAAAATATATTTGAACCCTTAAAATCAGTTGCTTTAAAACTTCAGGTAATTCCAAAATGAGAGCTTAATATGAAAACTCAATAAATGACTTTGGCCTTATCCACACATCTCATACCTCTGTCTTTGTGCCCAATCCAAGGAAAGATATGCCATTATGGTCTAGCTCCTAACAATCTGGCAACCACTTTGAAAGGTTAGTAGGACAAAAACATGACTTTCTTTTATACCTCAGGAAACTAGCGACCATAGTAATTCAGCGGCTAACTTGAGGTTAAGTACTTAGCATTCCCTGGAGAGGGAGAAATTCAGTGTTAGAAGGAATGGATAATCATTTGAATGGGAGTCCAGAAAAAGTGGGAATAGAAATGGTTCATGTATCCATATCAAGGAGTTAACTTCCAAGGAGAATAAAAGGCTAATCCAAATCATTAAGTAAATAGGGTATTCAAGAGTTCAGGGCTAAAAACTGCACTGTAGCAAACAGGAAATTAGGTCTGGAATGCAGGAGATCAGATTTAGAAACAGTCTCCTAAGTCAAGGTCAGAAGTCAGAATCAGTTTTGGAGCTAAAAGGACTCTCTAGGTAATCCTTGTTTTACACATGAAGAAACAGAAGCCTAGAGAGATTAAGAGACTTGACCAAGGTCATATAGGCAGTAAGCGGCAGAGGTGGGAACTTAACCTAGGTCCTCTGCTTCTAAATCCACTGAGCTTTCCACGTGTATCATTTCCATTGTTTTAGGTCACAATATAAATAAACACTGCTCATTCCAACTCTAGGTTCTTACCCTATGGGATTTTCTTGTTTCCCATTTGTCTCTGAGAATGTTGGATGCTCTCTTGGAGGCGCCCAATCGAAGACATCCAACTGCTTGATCCTCTAGACTCTTGAATTAAATATGGAAAACAGTGCTAGTATTTGTAATATAAGAAAGTGCAATAACCTAGAAGTCAAGAACTTCTATATTATATTTCATGTGATCAATGGATCATGTGATCTGTGGAAGGGAAGGGAAAAGAAGGGGAGTGGAAGTGTGTGTAGGGGGAGGTGAAGAATGACATTTAGTTCACACAGAGAGTAAACATCAGAGTCAGAATCAGAGTCCAGGTCTTTAAATCCATTCCTCTTTCCAATTCATCATACTAGAGTGGTATTTTCCTTAGAGCTACTGTTCTTAATGCTGAGCTTGGTTCATTTGAGTTGAGATGCTCCAGCATGGAGCCTCCTTTTCTTGAACCACTGACAATCTTAAAATTGTGGTAATATTTATTGTGACAGCAGCTAGGAGCCGTCTCTTTGATGATGATATATAAATACAATACATTACCTGAGTAAGTCATTTTCCTGATGTATATTTCAGAAAATAGAAGATATGCTCCAGGAATAGTTTTACTTTAATTAAGTTGGGGGTGGGGAAGGGAGTATAAAAGGAGAGCAAGAGACACAGAGACAGAGACACAGAGAATCAGACTTTAAGAGAGATGTACAGAGGGATGATGCAAGCAGCTATGTCTTTGACCTTTTACTTTCGAACAGATACATTCTCCATCAGAATCGCCAACAATTGCTACTTTCCCGAATATTTCTTGGTGATTCAACCAACCCCAGATCTTTTTCACTGAATCAATAAGATTAAGCACTTTCTCAAAGGCAATGTCCAGCCTATTGGTGATGCTTATAAAATATTAAATTATAATCCATAATATAAAATTCTACCGCTTTGCCCCATGCTTTTCTATCTCCATATCTTTGCTCATCCTGTTCCCTCGACTAGGAAAATTCTCCTCCTATATGTACTTCATAGGAGAACTGTGAGGGAATTTCTCTTGTAAATCTTAAATCGTTATATAAACGTAAATTGCTTTGTTGTTATTCTGTATCTAACTTCTAAGAAAAGCTGGCCATTGTATTGTGTTTTCTCCTGTATCCTTTCTCCTTCCCCTTCCCCGAGAAACATCTTACGTAACAATAGAAAAAAGAGAGTGAGAGAGAAAGAAAGGGAGAGAGAAGGAAGGAAGGAAGGAAGGAAGGAAGGAAGGAAGGAAGGAAGGAAGGAAGGAAGGAAGGAAGGAAGGAAGGAAGGAAAGGAGGGAGGGAGGAAAGGAGGTCAGGAAAACTGATTCATAAATATCTGAAGCTAATATGCAATGTTCCAACCCCCCTGTATCTTCCACCCTTTCAAAGTAATGGGGGGAGGTGTCTTCCGATATCTCTTCTTTGGTGGCCTAGTTTGTTCTTTGCAAGAGACTAGAGGATGAAGCAGTTGGATGTCTTCGAATGGGCGCCTCCAAGAGAACATCCAGCAATGTTACCAAATTCACCTTTAGTTATCTTGTGATAATTGTTCTCTCCATTTCCATTGTTTCAGTCATTGTGTATAGAATTTTTTGGCTCCACTCACTATACTCTGCATTAGCTCAGGTGAGGTTTTTCCATGCTTCTCTGTACTGATAATATTTGTGTGTGTGTGTGTGTGTGTGTGTGTGTTTCTTAACAGCATGATACTGTTCCATCATATTTATATGCTACTATCTGTTTAGTCTTTCCCCAATTGACAAGGTTCTTTTTTACATCAGTATTCTTCTAGTAGTCCTTATTATTGACTGTGAGTCACAGAATCCTCCAATCTATGGAAATTTAGAGTCAACACTTACCCCAAAGTCAGTTTCCTTTTACAGACTGCCACTCTTCATTCCATAGTGATGGAAGTTTCAATATATCCGGGAAGTCCAATTGGCCAGTCAAGGAATCATTTCAGGTCCAGCAAATATTCACAAAATGGGCATCAAAATTGCTTTATAGGTCCAGTAGGAAGAAATCTAATGCATGTAGAAACCAGGGGGTACAGGCAAAACATTTGAATCAAAGCCCACCTAGCAGTAATATTAGGTGACGGATAGATACTGAATGGCATAGAGGCACTGACCCTGGAGACAGGAGAGCCTAAGTTCAAATATGACCTCAGATACTTAGTAGCTGTGTGACCCTGGGTAGGTCAATTACCCCTGTTTAACCCATTTTCCTCACCTGTAAAATGAGCTGGAGAAGAAAATGGCAAACCACTCCAGTATCTTTTCTAAGAAAACCCCAAATGGGGTTATGAAGAGTTAAGCACAACTGAAAAATGATTGAACAACAAAAGATATTAGATCCTAAGGCAGAGGAATGAGTCAAAAGTCAGGCATCACTCAGGTAGTAAAAACAGGACAAAGGTTACAAAATGCCTTAAAAGTGAGAGGTTTGTGTCCTCAATTCATGTTTCATATATCAGCACAGCTCATACATAACAGAATAGCAAACATCCAGCCAAGAGATGCTACCAATCAACTGGATGCATTGGAAGCCACACCTGGTTCCTTCCAACTGGTTTCAGATGGCAATAGCTGTAGATACATGCCACCAAAACAGTATGAAGAAGCTACTCTTATCAAGCCTCACATTGACATCTACTCTGAGCTTTATAAACATTTTTTCTCCAAATAAATTCTATGAAGGAGGTAATGAAACCGTTATTATCCATATTGTCAGAAAGGTAGTTTAATTGCACAATTACAAACTAAATGTGGGGCAACTAGATGGCTTAGTGGATATAGTGCTGGGCCTGGAGTCAGGAAGACTTTTGTGTTTCTGAGTTCAAGTCTGGTCTCAGATGTTTCCTAGCTGCAACCTTAAGCATCACTTAGGCCTGTTTGCCTCAACTTCTTCATCTGTAAAATGACCTGGGAAAAGGCAAACCACTCCAGTATATTTGCCAAGGAAGCCCTATATGGGGTCATGAAGAGTCAGACACAAACCAAAAATGACAAAAAAATAACAAACTTAATGTCTGATTTTAAGAGATATAACTTTCCACTATACTATCACACCTCTAGGTCAGCCAGGCCATATCCTTTCACCTGTTTTTTGTGCTATCTTCAAGTGTCTCCTCATTTGAATTTTCCCATTGTATATGTGAGAAAGTTGGATGGCAGGGAGATTTAATTTCTTGCCCACAGCAAACAATAGAACTGGTAAATGGTAGCGCTATGGCTGCAGTTCAGCTCTTTTGACTCTTAGTTCACTATGCCCTGGTCCTGCTGGGCCCACCCTAGGGTGGGACCCAAAACCTGGTTAGAGGTTAGAATAATTCAATGCCATTGGTTAAAATCTGGCAGGTTGTTATACCATATTAAGGTGAGGTGGAAATCAGTTTGAATTGTGAAAAAAGAAACCATAAAGGATTAGGGTTAAAGGGTAGTGTGATATAAAATAAAGGAAAGGATAAATATAAAGTTTTTGATATATGGAAAGGACAGGGGTAATGGGGGCATTCATAGATTCATAACAAAGCAGTCCCTTGATTAAGCTGATATAAAAATAACAAACAGTCCAGCACTGAAAAATTAGAAAATTCAGCTACCAGTTCAAAGAAAAGGTATGAATTTGTTCAAAGAACTTGCTGTCATTTGTCACAGTGTGCTGAATGAGCCTGTAGATTTTCAAGTTAAA
The DNA here is from genome assembly GCF_028372415.1 of Notamacropus eugenii. Lineage (NCBI taxonomy): Eukaryota > Metazoa > Chordata > Mammalia > Diprotodontia > Macropodidae > Notamacropus > Notamacropus eugenii. The sequence continues at coordinate 554,588,848 of NC_092872.1, forward strand.
CTCTTATCTCTGGAGTTTCTAGCAATGGTTTGAATGGAAGGTAGGTAGTCAGCAGTGGCTACACTACATGCTGCCACTTTCTCATTAGCAGAACTAAGTAGAAGTGGTTATTGATAATAAACAATAATGCTAACCTGGCTAACAGGCTATGAGAGAATGCAAACCTGTTATGTCATCCTCCTTAGAGATGGGAAGATAATTGGGGATGGATATTGGGGGTGGAAGGGACTTTTGCCACAGTCTCAGAAAGGAATTCATGTTTCTTGCTGCAGCAGAGGGTTAGACCTGGACAGCTAGGAACTTAGGGTCAACAAACATGTGCTTTCTAACAGCATATTACGTAAATTATTACATATTACATCTTCTTTTCCCTCTTTCCAAATCCTTCCCATTCTTTCAGGCTCAATTCAATTCTTACCCCCTTTTAGAGACTTTCAGCTCTTCATGGTTTCTTTGCCTTCTCTAATAGGCTGTTGTATTTGTGGCCAGACCCCCTAATTCAATTTCATAGCCAAAACAGGTATAGCTACTGGTGGTGTTCTACAAAGGTATGGCCTACATTTCTGGGCATAACCTACCAGGCTATTTGTAAAAGTAGAACCCACCAGATATTAAGTTTGGCTGTTTGATACCTCAACTAGTAATCTCATTGTTGAAGGCAGACAATAATTATCATTGTTAAGAACTGGCTTTATTTTTCAAGAGTATCAGTGTGCCTTCTCATACTTACTTTCAGAAACGGAACTGGGCTCGTGTGCTCAAAATGTCTGTTGAGGGAACAATATCCCCAAATCAGCAGGAACAGTAGTAAAGCTACCGTTGAGAAACCTCCCTTTTGTGATTCCTTTGTTCTGAAGTCTCAGGTTACTGGACTACCTTCCAGGTGCAAAACTAGAGTTCTCCTTTCTAACGCCCATTTGGCGATACTCCGAAACAAACCATCTCTCCTGAAATAAGGACAATTCTCATGTTCTACTCTGTATTGTGGTAGGATTTCACTTTCTCTTATGAGGTTTAGTATTATCAGATACCAGACAGAAAGAGCCACTGTTTTCCTGGGCTGAAGAAATAAACCCAGTCTTTGAGTCTTTGGGCAACTTTGATAAGAGTCTGTATTTCTGAACAAATAGGGAATGAATATATTTTTTTTTGTCTGGATGGGCGAATCTCTTTTTGTTGACTCTGTCTTCCAGTATTCCCTTTGGTCTCTTTGCCCACTTGCTTTTCCATATAAATTTCACAGGCATGTTATCCAGTTCTTTGAAATATCCCATTGGCATTCTAATTAGTATTCGATTAAATCTATAAATAAACTTTGAGTATTTTCATCTTTACTATATTTAATCTTCTTAGTCACAAGCAAGAAACATCCCTTCATTTGTTCAGATTTTACTTTATTTCAGCCATTAAAATTTTGTTGTTTTCCTTAAAGCATTCTCGTGTCCCTAGGTACTTTGATACCAAATATTTTTAATTGTTTGATTTGATGAGAAACAGAATCTCTTTTTAATTGTTCTGGTTGCTTATAGGTATATAGGATTGTGATTGATTTTGTACATTTCCTTATATCCTGAAACTTCACTGAACTCATTTATTATCTCCATTAATTTTTAAAATTCCCCTGGATTCTCAAGCTAGATGATCGTGCCATCCACAAAGAGTGATATTTTAATCAAATTCTTTACAATGTTTAACTCTCTAATTGTGTGTGTGTGTTTGTGTGTATAATTATTAGCATTTTGTGACCCAGTTCTGGTAATAATGAAATTATTGTTTTGTTCTTAAGAATAAGTAAAGGAATTGTGCCAAGGTTTCTCTGTTTCAAATAATATTGCTTCTTGGTTTTCTAAGGATCGATTCAGGCTTGAGATGGAAGGTCAATGTACTGCATGGGCAGTAGCAGACTCTTAAGCTTCAAGGGTGTTCTTCTGTTCTGTTTGTCAAGTAAAAGGTTATTAGCAGTAGAATATCTTCAAGAAGGTACTCACTCTATAGGTAATTTCCTTCTCCTGTGTATGTAGGAGTTCAGCTTGGATTCCTATGCCAGTGAAACCTAAAACTCTCCTTTATGGAAAATAAGTCCCTAGTGCTTCCAGAGTATTCTGATGAATGAACTATATCCAGGGCTATTCATGAGAAAAAGTTTAATACAGACCTGTCAGGGCTGGATGTAGATTAATTGAAATTTTCACAAAATTATTCTGTTTGGGAAGAATGTCTAGGACTAAAGCAAAGGAGGCTATAGCTGGAGGAGAGGACTAGAGTTGTTAAGGAAAAGACAAGAGATTTAGACTAATAAATAGCTGGTAGGAATCTCAGAGGTTAAAAAGAAACAACAAAAAACTAGAGCAATAACTAAGGATTTTTGCAAATGGCCAATATACATATGTACATATATATACACACCTATATACATATGCATATATGTAATATATATTTGCATACGTGCATATGTGTGTATAAATATATACTGAATATACTGATATACATATAGATGTGTTCTGCTTCCAATTAGGCTATGGATGACAAGGTAGGGGAACGAGAAAGGGGATAATATAAATGAGTGAATGAAATAAAAGCATTTATTAGATAAGGGCTGTAGATACAAACACAAAAATAAATAGATACAGTCTTCAAAAGTTTATATTCTAATTCAGGGAATCATATATTAGGGAATAGTGGCTTGGGAAGAACACTTTGGAGAAGTTATTGTTATGGTGAGCGGAACAAGATGGGAATAAATAGATATACTTCACCCAGAATAATGGCAGGGTTGATTCGAACATAGTTCATAGTTCCAGAACTGAAGAGGGTGGGTAGGAAGTTTATGCTGTGGTGGCAAGACAGTGATAAGACCGCAGGGCAGGTAATCAGAGAAGAGAGAGTGAAGTGAAGCATGGTGGATAGAACTTTTCTGAAATAGTGGTTCTGAAGAAACAATCGTCAAATAGGTGGTGGAGAGGTAGGGAGGACTAAGGCCTCTAGGACACAAGGTCCACTATAACTGGTATAACTTAATTTTATTTTTAATTTCATGGCCCCTTCTATAAGTCATGGACAATCTCTTGAAATCTATGGACCTTTTCTCAGACTGATTTTAAATGCATAAAATAAAATATATCATATTACAAAGGAAACACATTATGCTGAAATGCAGTTATCAAAACATTTTTTCAAAGTTTATGGGCTTCAGGTTAAGAATCTCTGCTCTAGGTCATGGTCTCTGTCACAGAGCTATGAGGCCCCTGTTAGTTGTCCACTGTGTCAGAAGAAGGAGAGCAAATCTGCTCTTTGGAGACATTGACTTGGAGTGAGGCCAAAGTTGCCATCTGGAAATTTTCTCTTTTAACTAATTCTTCTTATGAACTGAATGGAAACTTACTTGTTCTTGTGATGTTTAAAAACTGAGAAGATTGTCAACACCTCTTAAAAGTCTTGGTCTCCTAGGACAAACCCCTAATTTCCCTTTCCTAATTATTTCTCTGATCTAGTCTTCCATCAAGTCTCCCCCTTCTCTCTTGTAGAGTAGCATATATCATACTTTGCTAAAAAAAATAATAATAATAATAAATTGAGGTTATGAGTTTTTGATTCCCCAGTTTTACATTTGCACTTGCCTTAGAATCATTCCCCTTTCTCTTTTCTTATGTTCTAGGTTTGGAAGGTGAGGTGACCATTCTCCCTGCCACCAGTAACCCCCTATTTGTGCCCTTGCTCCTGTCTCCTGTTGTCTCTTCTGGGAGTTTACCTTTTCTATAATCTCTCTCTTCCTAATTTTTGGCCTCTCCTTATTCACTAGATAACTTTTCTCTGCTTATTAGACATATACCTAGGTCTTTTCTTCTTCCTTCATCCTACCTTCGCCTCAAGTCACTATTTGTTTTTTACCTTCCACTACACATTCAGATTCCTAGAAAAAGCTGTCCATAATCACAGCCTCAACTTTCTCACCTCCCATTCATTTTTTAGCTTTTTGAAATGACTTTCATCCCTACCACTGAAGTTACTTTCCATTCACCAATTATCTATTGCCAAATCCAATGGCCTGTCCTTACTCCTTATCTTTCTTGACCCTGTAACATTCACAATGATGACTGTCTTCTCCTCAATATTCTCTCTGTATATTTGTTTCACAAGCTCACAATCCCCAGTTCCTCTCTCTTTTTCACCCCTTCCCCCATCTAATCACTATCAAGTCCTATGGAGTCTACCTTCGTACTATGTATCATACACACGCACATACATAAATAAATATATACCCGCTTTCTGACACTGCCACCACTCTGGTACAGGCCATCATCAGCTCAAACCTGGATTCTTTTCATCTTTCTGGTTTGTCTCCCTGTCTCAAGGCTCTTTCTATCCCAGTCCCTCCATGACTTAGTTCTCAAAATTCTTTTCCTAAAGCACATCTTTCTATTACCTTCCCTCTATTACCTCCAAGATCAAACATAAAGTCTTCTGCTTGTCTTTTAACACTTTTCATAACCTGGCTCCCTCCAACCTTTCTTGAATTATAGAACTCTTTGCTCTTTGTTAAACAGATCACTCCAGTTCCTCATTCTGTGAATTTTCAATATCTGTACTTCATGTCTGGAATTGTCTCCCTCCTCACTTCTACTTCTTGACTTCCCTGACTTCCTAGCTGTCTCAGTTAGGAGCCCGCATTCTAAAATGAACCATGTTCAATTCAGCGTAATACTAGAGACTTACACCTGAAATTATTTCCAATTTATTGCCTATATTTCTTGTTCACACAGAGTTGTTTGCGTATTGTCTCCTCCATTATGAGCTCTTTGAGAGAATAGACTCTTTTTGTCCTTTGTTGTATCCTCAGTATTTAGCACAATGTCTGTCACATACTTAGTGTTCTTAAATGTTTGTTTTTGTTGGCGGTTCTGTTGTGTTTCTTCCTACTTCTCCAATTTGTACCATTTGTCTGATTAGTCTCCTTTAGAGGATCATCATCTATGCACAGCCCTTTTTTAAAGGGTATGTTTCTAGTCTCTGTCCAGGTCCCACTCCTCTCTCTATATTCTTTCTTTCTTGGTGATATCATTAGTTCCTATGGATTCAAGCATGATCTCTATGTAGACGCCTCCCAAATCTACATACACAAACCTCATCTCTCTCTTGAACTTCAGTCTCTAATCTCCTGCTGCTCACTAAGCATCTCCACCTAGATGTCTCATAAGCATCTCAAACTAAACATGCTCAAATCAGAACTCAACGTTTTTTCTTCTAAAAAAGGTGAGCTCTTTCAGAGCAGTGGCTTCCTTTTTTGTTTTTGTTTTTTTTTTTTTTATGTCTCCAATACCTAGTATAGAGCAGACACTTGATAAGTGCTTATCAGTTGAATTATTGATTGTCCAACTTTCTCATCGTACAAATCAAGCATCTAAAGGCCAGAGAAGTGAAATGCTTCAACCACGTTCACAGTGGTATTGAATGTCAGAATCAAACCCATGCCTTCTAACGACAAGTTCCTTGCTGTTTCTGCTATACTGAACTACTTCTACTACAAACTGTTAGCAAAATCATGTAAACAGAGAAACTAAAGAGCCTTATAGTGATTATAAGGATTCCAAAGTCCTATTGACAGTCACAGCCCATTATGACATTTTCTGCCCTTTTTCCCCAGCTTGGAGTAGTAGAAGTAGTTCCTTTCTTGTGTTTCTATAGTCCTATCACTTGGAAGTAGATTACATTGCTATGAAGAAGAATATACATAATTTAAGAAATATATACTGAGGGCCTAAGAAATCAAATGGCATTCATCTATGGGTGCATAACATTTTCATTAGTGTTTCAGTGCCTGTTTCAAATATGGAGAAGGCTTCCCCTGATGGCCAGAGAGTTTAAATTCAAACAGGTGGCCTGTTCTATTGACATCAAACATGTTCTTTCTCTTCTCTGAAAAGATATATAGCTATACCACGTCTTTACAGTATGAAGAAAAGCCAAACAAAAATCTTGTGAATACAGGAAGTATATACAGATAATTAGGAAGTTAAAAAACATCTGTTACATCTACAGGAATGTGAGAAAGTAGGGAGATGTCACAAGATCCTTTTAGTTCATCCTTCTATCCTTAGCCAAATCTATATTCAAATTATCCTAAAGGGATGTTAGTCTACAGCATTTGTAATGGTACCCATAGGTCAAAGTCCATAGTTGTCTTTTAACAAAGTCTGATGATCCATGAGTTTTTGTTGTTTATTTAATGTCTAATTTAGTGCTGGCTAGACTAAACTCTTATGTGACTATGAATCTTAGTATTCCAGTACTATGCATAGTGGCTTCTTGATACATGTTGGTTGATTGGGTTATGCCAGTTGATATGGAATCAAAGGTCTCACTGGAGTCTGGATGAGTTATGAACAACTCATTAGAAGATAATTAAAATGTCTCTCTTGATTTGCTCTCTCCAAAGCCCTGTGGTTGCTACACAATGCCTTGGACTCCAGCAAACACCTTTACACTATTTATTTTAGGAATTTGGTTTATGCTTGAATCTTCCTGATTCATTGAGTTTCCTTCAGTTTTGAGTACAAACAAAAGTGATGACCATGACTGATCATTTTCTTGGAAAGAGGGCAGAATCTTGTGACATAGGGTCAGATTTTGAGGTGATCTTAGCACATGGAGATACAGAATTCCTAAGTTCCCAGCTAATTGTAAAAACCATTTAGTTAGTCAATAAACATTGTGCCTACAATGTGCTAGGCACTGTGCTAAACACTGAGGATACAAAACACTGAGGGTGAAAAATGATCCCTGCTTGCAAGAATCCCATTGTCAAAGGGGCAAAGGCAACAGGCCAACTATTATGTATAAACCAGACATATACAGGATAAATTGAACATAATTAACAGAGGGAAGAGACTAGCATTAAGATAGAGCAGGAAAGACTTCTTGTGAAAAGTGGGATTTAATTGTTACTTGAAGTAAGTGAGGGAAACCAGGGGTTGGAAATGAGGAGGGACAGAATTCTAGGTATGAGGGAAAGTCAGAGATAATTTGAGAGCCAGGACATAGAATGTCTTGTGTAATGAACAGAAAGAAGGCCAGGGTAACCAGAATGCTGAGTATGTGGAGGTGCATGTACATGTGTAAGTTATGAAGGAATTTGCACAAAAGAGAATTTTACATTTGGTTCAGGAAGTAATAGGGAGCCACTGGAGTTGGCCTAATAGAATGGGGGCATGCTCAGAACTATGCTTTAGGAAGATCATTTTGACATCTGAGCAGAGGATGGACTGGAGTGGTAGAGGCTTGTGGCAGGGAAACTAAACAATAGGTTACCATTGCCAACCATTACCATAGTCTTCAACATGATGGTAGTGTCAAAGGAGGAAAAGGAGCAATGTAAGTTATACAAGAAGTGTTGTGAAAGTGGAAAAATAGTATTTGACTGCTAAATAAATATAGGGGAAGGGTCAAAAGTCAAGAATGACATCTAGCTTTGAGTCTGTGTGACTGTGAAGAAGGTGGTGATCTCTATTGTAAAAGGTAAGTGTGAAAGAGGAGAGGGCATGGGTGGATAATTAGAGTTCAGTTTTAGACATGTTGACTTTAAGATTGTCTACAGGTTACTGAGTAGTGAGGACTCGCTAAGTTGCTAGAGTTCTTACAGAGCACAGTGCTCTGGTCAATTGGTGCTTAATAAAAACAAAATTTGTCTTAAGGCCTAAATATGGTGAATAATATTCATGGAGGCCAAGTGAGGAATAGAGAAGGTACTGCATTTATTCCTTGAATTGTAGAATTTCAGAGGTCATCTAGTTCATGCTATATGTAAGCAGGAATCCCTTCTAACAACACCATCATTATCCTCTGAATTAAGACTTCCATTGATGAGGAACTCATTACCTTATGAAGCAGCTCATTCTAATTGTGAGGATGCTTAAATGAAAACAAAACTTGTCTTTTTGCACCTTTGTAAACATTGATCCTACTTCTTCAAGTCTTCTCATCTCTAAGCTAAACATAATTTAGACCTAAATTGCATAGATAAATCCAAGAATACATCCTCAGTCACTCCAGTGGAAATATCTTTCCAAGTCAACACAGATCCAGCCACCAATGAATATTCTTTGGTTACAGTCCTCCAACCAGTTCCAAACCTGCCTGGTTATACTTACATAGTAGATGATTGGTAAATGTTTGTAAAACTAGATTGTTGGGTTTTCAAGTCTTGAAGAAAGCTATATTGATAATTTATGATTTTTCAGTATTCTCATCAGATAATAATCATTTACCCGACAGTAAGTCTCATTAACAGACAGTTTGATTTTGACTTACTATGTACTAAGTCAGCAGATAAAAGAATTTATCGTTAGCATTCACCCTTCCTTTAAGGGTGTATTGAATTGTCTCTGTGCTACTCCATGGCATGAATGTATTTGAAAATAATAAAATATCAAGTTAAGGAAGGATGAGTAAAATGATTATTTTAGTCTGAATACATGAATGACTAGCACTTTAAAATAAGTCTCCATTAAATAATACTAATCTATATATGAATCTTATCGGAGTGCTTGGGGGCAGTGGTGCCTAATGAGTTCATCATCATTACAACTGTAATAAGCATAACTAGTACAGAAAGGACCCCTATGGACTCTATGAAGAGTAGTAATCTGACCATGGAGCCATAGCAGAAATAGAAACAATTTTATAGTATCTCTTCAAGCTTATTTTTACTTTATGTCTTCTATTTCTTAATTTACTTTCATTTTTTTAATAGATGCCTGCTATCCTTCCCTAGCTAGGAAACTCAAATATATTACCATCATGGGTATGGCAAAAGCCTAGGAATGATTCATATTTTCTGTCTGCTCTTGAACATCTCTCAGCCCAAATAAGCCTCAGTTGCTTCATCTGTAAAACTGGGATAGCAATCCCCTCTCCGTCCACTTCACAGAGTGACTGTGATGATTGAAAAGGACAGGATCATAGATGGGGGTGGGGTGAGAGCAAGTATTTATTAAACACCTACTATATATCAGGAACTATATTAAGTCCCTTGTAAATTCTATCTTTTTTGATTCTCACAATAACCCTGGGGGATAAGTAGGTGCTGTTATTACCTCCATTTTATAGTTGAGGAAACTAAGGCACACAGAGGTTAGGTGACCTGCCCAAGGTCACACAGCTAGAAAGCATTTGGCTCTGGATTTGAATTTAGGTCTTTCAGTCTACATGCCCAGTGCTTTACCCATCCTGTCACTTAGCTATTGGCTGAGGAGGGGATGAAGAAGGAGAGAGAGAGAGAGAGAGAGAGAGAGAGAGAGAGAGAGAGAGAGAGAGAGAGAGAGAGAGAGAGAGAGAGAAGTTTTAGCTTACACTCTGATGAAAGGCAAAATTTTTAAAAGGAGCTAGAAAACAAGGGAATAGCGACTGAGTTTGGAGGAAGGGCATAATGGGGCAGATGAGGAATGAAGGCAGGCATAAGTGAGGTTAAACCTGGCTGCAATCCTTCTTAAAGTGGAGGCCCCAAAGAAGCAGTCACCAGTGAAGGGAGGAGAGCTTCTGGTCAGAGTGTTCCCCAGGATGGTGATACAGTAGGTGAGGAAAGGAAAGAAGAGCCTTAATATAAGACCTAGAGCAGGAAGAGACCTTGAGTTCATATCAATCCCTTTATTTTATCAGTAAAGAAACTGAGGCCCAGAGAAGGTGTTTGACTTACCCAAGAAGCTAAGTAGTAAATTCAGAATTCAAACTCAGTCCAAATCCAGTGCTTGCCTCCAATGTGAAAGTATTTTGTAACCAGAATGTCTTCATTTTAATATAAACAGATGTCCCTCTCTCCGGGCCCCTAAACTCTTTGTCAGTTCTTAAGGATTAATCCAATGCTCCTCATCTCCTCCTCCCACAGCAGGGTCCCAATGTAATGGGCATGAGAAATCCCTTGTAATATTTTTGCTCTTCAAATCAACTTAAGGCTGATCAGCTTCTACTATGAGTAAGGGCAATAAGGATAATAATCCATAACTTTGAATATCTCTGATGTCTCTGGGAGGAAAAAGAGTAAGAGACAACTAAAGGCCATTACCTAGGCTATATTGACAAGAGAGGTCCATTCAAAGTAAAGTCAGCCTCACTTGCATCTAAAATGAATCAGTAACTGACTACTTTTTCATATGATTATTTTATGTAACCTAGAAAATCTCTTGACTCACCAATACTTCCTTCATCAAAGTGACTGGAATTCTAAGCTTCAGTGTCACTACTGAATAAGCTTAGAATCATCAGTTTTCTCTTGGGCCTAGGATTCTGAAGAAATGGACATAGGTTGGGGGAGATAGCTATAGTATATGAAAAAATAACCCATCAGTTCTATCATCTTTAAGATGAATATATTGACTCCTGTAGTACCATAGGACTGTCTTAAAGTTCAAATAAAGTCATGTATATAAAGTGATTTGCAAACTTTGAAAGCTAATGAAATGTCAGCTCTTACTAATAAAGGATAATTACCTGAAGGATGCAAATCACTTTACACACCTAATCTCATTTGAAATTTAAGACAATCCTAACTACAGGTGTCCTTATACCCATCCTAAAGATGAGGAAACTAAGGTTCCTCAGGACAGCTTAATGGATTGTCTAGTATCACACCCTTAAGTATGTCAGACACATTTGCCAGACAATATAGAATGAAGGATATGTCCCACTGGGAGTGAGAGAACTCAACTTAACCCAGAGAGAAAGTCTTGGATCTCACCCAAGGGGAAGAGTGAGCTGGAAATAGGGATATGGATAATGGCAGCTCCTTTCATGTCATCTTCCCAGAATCTCATTCTCCCTTCAGCAGCTACTGAAGTGGGATTGGCATTGTCCATCTTCTTTCTCAAAACTGATAGCACAGTTTTGTCTATGTAGGTGTGGAACAATGATCACAAATGAAGAGAGAGTCCTATACCAATGGACTTTGGAATTTAGGTTACACCTGTGTTATCTATATCACAGGAATCTGGGGAAAGTAATTTTATACTTTAAAGTCCTATAGAAATGTGAGCTATTATTTTGAAGGAAGAGTGGAATATGAGACATAGGATACTATTCAGGACCAAGGGACTAGAGATCATTTATCAGTACACCAGAGAAGGTAGAGGGATAGCTAAAGAAGAGAGGAAAGAGAAGATGGAAAAAAAAGACAAACTTCATTGATTTTGAGATTTTTGCACAGGACTGGCCTTGTATAAGTATCTCTTATTAATAAGAGCTGACATTTATATAACCTTTAAAAATTTACTAATTGCTTTACATATATGACCTCATTTGAACTTTAAGACGATCCTGTAGTACTACAGGTATCATTATACCCATCTTAAAGATAAGGAAACTGAGGCTCAGAAAGGTTAGTGGCTTGTTTAGTGTCACGCAATTAAGTATCAGGAGGCAGGAGTCATCTAAGATTAGTCTTCTAAGACAACTAAGTGTACGTACAATAGAAAGAAGGTTGGGCATGGAGTCTGGAATGCCTGAGTTCAAAGACAGCTTCAGATATTTCCCAACTGTGTGACTCTAGACAAGTCTCTTAACTTCTGTACGTCTCAGTTTCCTCAACTATAAAATTGGGATATTAACAGCCACTACCACCTAGATTTGCTGTAAAGATCACAAGTGAGTGTCACAAATGAGATAATAACTGTAAAGTGCTTAGCACAGTGCTGGGCACATAGTAGGCACTTAATAAATGATTGTTTCCTTCCCTTTTCCTCCACCTTCTTAAGTTCAAGTCAATTTCAAGTATTCTTTTCACTACAGCATAATGTCTACTAATCCTTTCTCTTTACACAATACCTGACACCTTCTAAAGTGCTGTAATAGACATTATTTTATTTCATTCTTAGAATAGGAGCAGGTAGGGTAGGTGTAATTATACTAATTTCATAGGTAATATAACTATGACCAAGAGAGTTTGGAAGTGGATAAGGCATTAGCTTGGGACTCAGAAATTATGGGTTCTTACCCCAGCTCTTTGATCAAACATAGAATAAAGGATTGATGATAAACAGTTGGACATATGACATGCAGAAGTAGAAGGAACCATACAGATCATCCAGTCCCTTTATGAATATGAATATGAATAAGAATATGAAACCCTGTTATCCAGGTCACACAGGTAGTAAGTATCCAAACCAGGATACAAACCCATGATAGATCACAGTAAATCCAATGTTCTTTCTACTCAACTATGATAATGGGGTCGAAAGCATGTTTAAAAACGTTTATTGGTAAGGATAAGATGAAATAAGGAAGTCACCTTTATTGTAGAAATAATACAGGGAGAACTCAGTGTCAGCACCAGTCATTCAAGCTACAAATGACGTTCAGTTATAAAGCTGGGGGCATAACCTCTTCTCCACCTCCCAAATCTCCTAGACAAAGAATTGCTGGTCCCTGATTAATACATGAGCAGAAAGCTGCCTTCACCTCAACTGCTCTGTTTTCAAAAGCCTTAGTCCCTGTAACCAGAGATTTCAATTACACCCCTTCAAAGGGAACAGATAGTCAGGAATAACAGGTTTAATTTAAGGAGGTGGCTATAATGTTGAGACAACTTCCTGTTGTGTACCTGACTTTAAGTTTTTTATTTGTTTGTTTGTTTTGATCTCTTGATTCTGAGAGTTGAAGCAAAATAAAAAATTTTTGGCTTCTCTCTGTAGTCTTGTATTTTTACTAATTTAAAGGACTATCCCATCTCTACCTATGAGCATCTCTATAGAAAGAACCTTAGAAATAATTTAATCAAATTCCCTCGTTGGATAGAGTCAGGAACTCTAGCCCCAAGGCCACACAGCAAATGGAGAAAACTACAACTTTCCCAAAGTCACACAGAAATTTGGTGGCAAAGTTTGAACTAGAACTCAGCTTCCCAAAACTTCTAGGTTATTTTTTTCATGCATTTGTTCAGTTATGAAACAGATAGATGGAGCAGAGGACAGAGTGCCTTGGAATGAGAAAGACTTGAGTTCAAATCTTGCCTCAGATACTTATAAATTGTGTAACCTTGGGCAAATATTTTAGCCTCTCTCTGGTTCAGTTTCCTCATCTGTAAAATGAGGATAATAATAGCCTCTACCTTCTAGGTTTATTATAAGAATACAATTAAATAACATTTGTGTCATTTGCAAATTTTAAAGCTCTATTTCAATGCTAGCTAGATAGCTACTACTAGTAGTAGTAATAGTAGTAGTAGTAGTAGTAGTAGTAGTAGTAGTAGTAGTAGTAGTAGTAGTAGTAGTAGTAGTAGCCACACATAAAATCTCCAATTATACTTGGTGATAGAACATATCAGGATCTCAGCATATAAGAAAAAGTAAATACTGTAGAGGTCATCTAATCCAACATGTCCTTGACCAAGAATCTCCTTCATAATGTCCATGTGAAATGGACATCTAGCCATTGCCTGAAGAATTCCAGTAAAAGACAAACCACCAACAACCAAACTTACCCATTCTGATTTCTTTATCCATTCAAATGTTAGGAATTTTTCCCCTTGCATTACTGCCTCTCTATTACTATCATCAACCACTGAAAAATAGCTTTTATTTGCTACACATGAAATATCTGACCTGGAAGGAACCCCCCAAAAGATCATTACAGCCCAGTTTCTTGATTCTATATATAACAGTATCACAGGTTTGAAGTTGGACGATATCAAAGAGATAGTCCAGCTTAAAACCCTCATTTTACAGATAAAGAAATTGAGAAAGAAGAAATGAATTGTTCAAGTTTGCACAGATGGTAATTAGCAGATTTAGGACTAGAAGCCTGGTTTCCTAATGCCCCTTCCTAGGTTATTTTTCCACAAAGCACCTTGAGGAAGCAGTGCTGTGGTGTTGACCCAGTGCTCAAGGTGTAATCTTACCTGGATTCAAATCTTGCTTCTGACCCTAGCTCACATGATTGCAGAGAATTCATTTCACTTCTGTGGGACTCAGTTTCCTCACCTGTAAATAGAAGGAATTGGACCAGAAGGCCTTTGACAAACATTCTGCCTCTTATTCTTTGATCCTATGATCCTGTGTAGTATAGTGTAGTTTAAAGAGCTTTGAATTTGGAGTCAGAAAGGATCTGGTTTTAAATACTGTCACTGACACCATGAGTTGAGTGTCCCTGGAAAAAAAGGTGATAAAATGCCAACAGTATTCCAAAGGCTTGTGGAAGGGAGCAAATGAGACAGTGAATGGTAAATGCTTTATAGTGCTATATCAGCTTCATGGGAGTGCCTTGCAAATAAGCATTGCTTCATTCTTTGTACTCTTATCCCCAGTGCCTAGAACTATGCGTGGGTCATGGCAAGCATTCAATACTTGATGACTTATTGATTGATCAGTTGTCGTTTACTAATCCTAATACTTTTCTCATGGAGTGAATATGGAGTCTTTTCCAAGGATATCCTTAATAGAATTGTTAGAGCTAATGGTATTACAAGAAGGTAATTTAGCCCAGCCTCCATGTTTTATATGTAAAGGAACTGAAGATCATCAGAAAAGTCTCATATAATATCAGCAGAAGGGTAGAGACTAGTACCTACATCTCCTAATTACTTGTGCCATATTCCTTCTATTATAATAAAAATTTTTATTCAATTTGAAAAATAAACAAGGGTCTAGAAATCTCCTACTTTGTCATTTTCAGAAAGAAAGTTACCTGGATAATGGATTATTTGAAGTTAATATGGTTCCAATTTGGAGGCAGGAGACACTGGTCCTACTTTCATAAGAAGCAGCACCATAGAATTTAGAATTTAACAAAAAAAGATTATTTAGTCCAACCATGGTATTTCTATAGCATTTTAAGGTTTCCAAGCCTCATTACAAATATTATCTCCTTTATCCTCACAAAAACCTGGAGATAAGTGCTTCAGATTGACAAACTGAGACCCAAGCATGAAGAGTGACTTGCCCAAGATTGAGCAGCTTACAAAATCTACTTGTTCAGGTCCTCTGACTCTAATTTGAAGTACAGTGATCATTCTACTCCATTGGATTATAGTTCCAGACTTTTTATTTAATTTATTGAAATCACCTAATTCATTTTTTTCATTAAAAGCATATTTGTACATGTTCCAGCATTCAAAAAATTACCCTGAAATCTATAGTGGGAAAAGTACTATACTTAGAAATAAGAATCGTAGTTTCCAGTCTTGGATTGGACATAAATTAATTGTGTAACCTTGAATAAGTCACTTTTCCTTTTGGGGACTGCTGTAAAATGAAGAGCTTAGACTTGGTGATTCCTGGGCACATGTCTAAGAGGGAGTAAGGATATATATGTGTGATCAACCAGTTTAGGAGTGGGAAGATGAATCACATTATATCTCCTCCCCTCACGTCAATCATGGTCTTATATCCAAAAAGGATACCAGTTCCTGAAACTCAACCCACAACCTACAGTGTAGGCCCCCAAGAGTGACCCTAGAGCTCTTACAGCTACAGCAGTAAAATCTTCCATCATCCCTACACCATGCCTCTTTATCAGTTCTTCTGATTTTCAGTCAAGGAACTCCACCAAACCTCCATAAATATAGGTTCGTAGTCTTTGAGTTATCCTTTCCTTAATTCCTCACCACCCTAACAGAATCTCTAGAATATAGCTCTCCACTCACACAGCCACTATTCCTGATCTGGGTCCTCATCACCTCTCATCTGGGCTATTGATATAACCACCTGACTGGCCTCCTTCTCCACTCCATCCTCTGATATGCTACCCAAGTAATTTTTCTAAAGTGCAGGTATGTCCATGCCATCTCACTAGTGAACAAATTCTAGTAGCTCCTTTTTGAATGTAACATCAAATACTATTTTATCTTTTTTTATTTTTTTACTTCCATTTTTGCATATTTTATAATGTACATAATTATTATATTAGTATAGTAGTCCATCTAATGTACAAATATGTAAATACGCACATATTGGGAAGTACATGCTCAATTACTGATAAGAGTGAGTGAACAAAAATATCCAAGATTGTGACTAGTTCTAACAAGGAATGTTGCTGCTGCCCTACCATTCTGAAAGAGGGATTACCTCACTACTGTGGGAGTGATTTGGACCCTGGGAAACTTGACTGACAGTATCCATCATTCTAGGGGCAATTTGCATCCAAAATTAAATCATATTAAATATATAAAAATGTGAGGCAGCAAATATCCATAAATGAGAACAATCCCACGTTGTTTAATTCAAATATTTACCATCCAAACCTATGAAATGAAAGAAAGGTGCTCATTATTTTTTTTTTTCTGGGGAAGGGGAATGTAGAGAAGAGCATATATATGCCTACTGTATGCAAGGAAATGAGCCAAACACTTTTTACAAATATTATCTCATTTGATCTGATAGACATGACTGAGAGAAAGGAGTAATTGAATTTTATCTGCCCATCAAAGTTTTGAGTTTTGTGAATATTTAAATGGTTTCACCAGTTATTCCTCCCCAACACATCACATTCCTACCCCCACAGCTTGCCTGATCAATTTTTTTAAAGTTTTTTTTTCTTTTTTTGGTTTCTGGTTAAAAAAAATCAGACTAAAATAAATCCATTGCTGTAGCTACAAGACCCTTGTTTGAAGGCCCTCATGAGCAGGTAACAGTCACTGAAGGATTCTGAATTGGAGTCAGACTTGTGTAGCAGGCATTTGGGGTCACAGAGAGACTGACCTGTCTCCTCTGGTTTCACTTAAACTCAAATTTTCTCCATGGAGATAACACACACTTCTCAGATTTGGTTACCTGCTCTGTGAAAGGATCTCATTTGTCATAATGTAATTTTTAACCTTCAAAAATATTTTCAACTTAACTTTTTTTTATTTCTCTCTTAAACATACAGTTTAGAAAAGAAAACATACACTTGAGAAGAGAACTCAGTGAAATGTGTAAAAGAATCAGAGACCTAGGAATTTTATTATTACACTGAGTTTATTTTTTTCCTATACAGAAATGAAGCACGGACCATAGTTCAGAATATAACAAATATATTTTCTCTGCTTGTATGATCACCATTATGACTGTTTTAGGAATTAGGTTTAGGAATGCATGTTATACCCTGTTGAAATCCTCCTCCCTGCTGTTCTTATATATTTTGCGATTAGTTTGCCCATTACCTCCCACATATGCAAGAAAGAACTTTTAAAACTCTTTCACTTGATATCTTTTGTTTTTACAACACCTAGATTCCATACTCTGGCCCATCCCTGCCTCTCTTCCTCCCATGAAGCCATACCTTAAAACAATAATTAAAAAGAAAAAAGTTAAAAAAGAAGGGGACAGGGGGAGTAGAAAAGCTAATCAACACATAGAAAAAATTCTGACATCATAACCCACAGTGCTGCACCTAAAAACCCCAGCCTCTGCAAAGGAGTAAAGGGAGATGTCTACTCATTTCTTTTCTGTAGAAGCAAGCTCGTTTTGTTGTTGCTTTAATACATTTACAGCATTCCATTTACTTGTTTTACAGTTTCTGTTTTACGTTGTTGTAGTCATGTGTATTGTTTTCCTAACGCTACTAATTTTACTTTGCGTCAGTTCTTGTAACTCTTATTATGCTTCTCTATGTTCATCATATCAGTCGTTTCTTGCATTATAATAATGTTCTAACGCATTGAGGTGGCACATTTTGTTTAGCCATTTCTTAACTGAGCATCCATTTTTTTCCGGATCCTTACTACTATAAAAGTACTTCAATATATTTTGGTTTCTATGGAAACTTTCAGTTTGTCAGTGATCTCCTTGGAGTGTATTGCTTAGGAGTGGAATCTCTGGGTCAAAGGTTTTAGATATTCTCGTTAATGTACAATTGCATATTGCTTTCCACATTAGTTATACCAATTCACTGCTCTGCTGATAATGCATTGTTGTGCTATGTCTCACAATCAATACCAAAGTTCTTCAGAGAGACCTTGAAAGTGTCTTTGTATTTCTTCTTCTGCCCTCCATGTGAGTGTTTGTTTTGTGTGAGATATGGGAGACCCTGGCATAGGACCGCCCAGTGTGGTGTGCCCACACCAAAGAAGGTACTGTGCTCTTATGAGCAAAATAGAATTGCAGTAGCTCAAAAAAAAAATACGTGAATTAGACAAATTTGGAGACCTCTCCACCGCAAATGTTTCTACAGACTATTTGTGCCTGACCTGTGGTAGAGCTATCTGAGATTATATTGGTTGGATCAGCCAGAGCTGAACATTGACCCTGACATCCTGAGGTCATTTTAGTCCTCTTTGAGTAAGAAAAATAACAGTGATTTTGCTAATCTTTCCTAGTTCTCCATGTTGACAATTCCCATCTTTTGTCATCTTTAACAATTTACCTAGGTAATACCTCAGGGATTTGTTTGTTTTTTAAATCTGCATTCCTTATTGTTAGTGGTTTAGGTCTTTCTTTTTCATGCTTATTTATAGTTTTCATTTCTTTTCAGAAAATATTTTTCATATCCTTTGACCACTTTCAGAGAGAACTTTTTAACGGCAAGTACAAGAAGACTGATATTCTCTTTGGTGGTTGGGTATATCTTTGATGATCCTATTTAGGTTATTTCATCATTGATAATATACTATCTCCTACTTATACCCCCATGCATAATGAGAAAATGAAGTAGGTTTGTCACAGAGAAAGAGCAAAGGATACAAACAGACCAGATGATACTGATACTTCTGAAATTTTAAAGAAAAAAAAGAAAGGCTGTCAGGTCCTTGGTAGTACCATTATGGAGAATATATGAAAGAATTATAGATAAAAAGTTTCACTGGGTAAAATATGGATAGGCTAAAATTTACATGGTACAGAGAAAAAGCACACTATTAAGATCATTGATCCCTCAGAGTACTCACTAAAGTCCAACTTCATTGCCTAATTGTGGTGTGGGAACGAGCTTGGGTTCTTGAAGGCTATGCCTATGGAACGAAGGCTCTGCTTGTTCTACCAATTAATCAATCAGACAATAAGCACTTGTTAAGTTCCTGCTATGGGGCAGGACTGTAGAAGAGGCTAAAGATATGAAGACAAAAATGAAGTAGTCATTGCCCTCAAGGAACTTATGTCCTATTGGGGAGATAACACATGTACAGGAGTAACTGGGTGGTACAATGGATAGAACTTTGAGCCTGGAGTCAGGAAGAAACCTGGGTTCAAATCTGACCTCAGACATTTGCTAGCTCTGTAAGCCTGGGCAAGCCACTTCACCCTGTTTGCCTCAGTTTCCTCATCTGTAAAATGAGCTAGAGAAGGAAATGGCAGTAACTTTAGTAACTTTGTTAAAAAAAGAAACAAACAAGCTTACAAAAATGTGGTCAAGAAGAATTGAACGATACTGAATGATTGAACAAAAACAAAACATATATATTTATAAGTATACCGAGTTTGAAAATTTATAATGTTGGATCCAGTGATGACCAGCTTGGCTAAATTTAAAGAAACTCATAAGCCATTTACTCAGTTATGTAAGATTTTGTTTCAGGCCATAGCATCAGGTGGCTGGCCAATAGATGATTTTTTTTTTCTAATTCACAACAAATTAGAGGGACTTTTCTCCCAAAGGAAGCATAGGTTCATCAGCCGTGTAAGTAAAAGAAATACTCCCAGTATCTTAGTACAATATCATTTTATATATAAATAAAGCAAAAGCTAGATAGTGGAAGCTACTTTTCCAAATTCACCCAGCTAATCTTAGCAGAGTTAAGACTATAGCATAGCCTCTACACTAAAATGCTAAAGCAAAAAGAAGCATGGTGGCAGATAGCCAGTTTAACAGATCTTGTTTCTTAAAATTCTTGTCCTTTGACTGGGATAAGCTGGTCATTTTACTAGGTAAACAAGTTACATTTTAAACTCCAATAGCTTGTTTCCCTTTTCATAAATATAATTTCCCTTGAGGATAGAAAAGGAAAGCACACATGTACAAAGTCATCCAATTTTTAAATTTTTGAGCTTGAACAATTCACATTTTTCATGTTCATATTCTATTCCTTATGCCAACATACAGACACATTTGAAAAGAAAATAAAAATGACCCCTGCTGGAACACAGCTTCCAGCAAGAATAAAAGGTAATTTAAGTGATGGTGGCATAGGATTGATGGTACTCAGTGGCAAATAAGCATTTTGCCAACCTGAAAGACTTCCCCACACAAAATGCTTCCAGGGCCTGGATTAGAATTTTATTTACCTAACTGAGTAAGTGGTCCATGAATTGTAAACAATCCACCCTACTTGTCTGACTGCCAAACATTTGAGGTCTGGAGGCCTCTGAAGTTCAAAGGACAAGTCCACTCCATCTTTAAGTCTTGTTTGAAATAAAAGGCTTTACTCTAGGGGAACACCCTGAGTTTGATCCCACAGTCTTGCATATGTCATGACTCAAATTCACATCAAAAAAAACCCTTGAAGGAATCCTTCTAAATCTGATCCTTCTTTAATGCAGGAATAGCAATTCTGGTTATAAAGGTCTATAGATAGTAAGTGGGTAATTGGTATTTGCAGGTAATATAAAGCAGGTCTATAATCCTCTGCAGTCATTCCTTTCCAATCTGGTGTTATACGTTTCCCCTTCCCCCTATGTATGTCCAGTCAAAGTGGATTAACCATCATCTCTTCTTATCCTTTTCCCCTCACTATTCTTTGGTCACATTACCCACCTCTACCTGGTATTATTTTTTTGCCCTACCACCTCCCATCTCCACCTGCTGAAATCCTTGCTTTTCCTCAACACTAAATTTAACTCAGCCATCAGTTTCTCCAGGAAACTTTCTTGATCCTTCCCAACCTCCCCAGGGTAGAAATTATTTCTTGCCCCCTCACATTTCTTATAGAACTTTGTCTTGGCATGTTTTTTCTGCTCTCTCTTTCCCCAAGTATACTGTGTCTATGTCTTTCTTTTAAAAGAGATTTTAACCTCTATGAAAGCAGCCCTGTTTCTAATTCCATATCTCTCTTTCCAACATTGAATACAGGACTTTGCACATAGTAGGTGCTTAATATTTGTTGGAGACAGTTGAATTGTATTGAAAAGATTCCAAGTCTTCAATGAGGAAATAAAAAGAAAAGAGTCTTGTATTGACCTATCTTAATTTTAATAATGCCAGGGTGTAAAACACATATTTTGCATAGTAGCATAATGATTATAAATTAATGTCTTCATAATAAGAAGGAGATGACCCTGGGTTCTCAAAAGTTAATACGGTAGAGGGAAAGCTGTGGAAAAATTCTAACCAAGATAACAGGGTTTTGGAACTGGTGCCAGACTTGTCTGAGAACCAGAATAGCTAAATTCAATGAAGCCCAAAAATTTGGACCTGACGGTTCAAGATAATATTGTTAGTCATAACAACTCATGAAGCAATCTATTAAAGTATGGAGAGGGTGTCATCTTGTCATTTGGAAGCAGGACTCACAATGATGCCATCATAGCTCTTCTTGAAACATTGAATCTGATACAAATCTGGGATGATAATCTTGGGCTCCATTCAAAGAGGCTTAATGTTCAAGAACTGCAAGGGTATATATAGTCCAAATTCATTCTGCCACGGTCAGATTGCATCTGTATATAGTTTGAGCACCATATTTTTTAAAGGACATTGATAATCTAGAGAGTATCCAGAAGAAGACAACCAGAATAGTGAAAGTCCTTTAGATTATGACACGATGATTATTACAATGGACTGGGGATTTTTCAATTGAAGAAGAGTCTATGGGAAAATGGAGGTGTTAATAGTATTGTTTGAAGGACTGCCATGTGGAAGAATGATTAGACTTCTGCTTCTCCCCTAAGGGAAGAAGTAGCAGTAACAATAGTAGGAATTTATATAAAATGATTAACAAACAAAAAACAAAAACCAAAGAATCCCTATGTGTATTGCAAGTGTAATATGAGCATCAGAATATTTGGATTCCAGTCCCTGTTATGCCATTAATAAAGTTCAGAATTTAGCACAGTTACATGCATATGATAAAGTCTCAAAAAGTGCTTGCTGAGACCTACATGAATATATTATACACACACACATATATATATACGTATGTATAAATTGTACATGTTCACAAATAAGCATATATTACAAAGTAACCACAATATATTTTATAGCTAATATGTAACACTCTTATCCCTATTTCCAAAATAAAAAAGGGAGAAGAGAACAAAGAGAAAAGGAAAAAAAGGATATTTTGAGAGAACAAATTAACAAAAAGAAGGGAAATCTAACATAATATAGACAATGAGCCCTTAATTCACAATCATTTGAAGGAAACCATAATAGTCCCCTAAATTGAGAAAGAGTAAATCAAGTCACATTCTCCTGCCTTTTGTCATTATATGTCAATTCCTTTATATTTAAATGCATATTGCTTATAATATTTTGCTTCCATCTTTGGATTTCATTTTAGAGAAAAGCTGTGGAGAAAGGTACAGAGCTATGTTATTTATTCAAAAGACTAAATTCTTGAAAGCCATAGCTGTGTATAAGGAAAATGCATTTAATCCATTTATAAAGACAGATTCAAACCTTTCATAAGAAACAGTTGAAGATTTTTTTTCAGAAATGCTAGTGATTTTAAGATAATGTGTGTATGTGTGTATTATGTTTCTCACTAGCCAAAATTGGAAAGAGGCTAATAGTCCTAACAGAGAAGAAACATTAATAAATCCACACATTATACTTGAGTTAATGGCCCTATTGTGAAAAATTACTCTTCCTTAGCCTACGTATTTATTATGCTATACCTTGATTACAGATACTAATATATGAAATCATTATTTCATTTCAATTGTGTCCAACTCTTTGTGACCCACTTGGGTTTTCTTGGTAAAGATACTGGAATGATTTGCAATCTCCTTCTCCAGTTCATTTTTTAAAAGATGAATTGAGGCAAATAGAATTAAGTGATTTGCCCAGGGTAAGTGTCTGAGGCCAGATTTGAACTCAGGAAGATGAGTCTTCCTGACTCCAGGCATAGTTTCTATCCACTGTGCCACACTCACTGCCCATGTAATACTATTCCCTGAACCCTTGTCATTGTTTCAAAATACACTGAGTGGAGCATTCAAACTCTTTCACAGACATATGGTAAAGACTGAAATGAAAGGAGAAAAGCTCAGTTCAAACACAGAAACAAACATAAAAATGCATGATTAAATCTGAAAGCAGAAGTTTAACTGTAACCTGACTTTAAAAATTTGCTATGTAGTCAGATATTATTAATCTCATTTGTTTATGAGAAGCATGATTTCCAGGGGTCCCAGTTTTCTTTGTAATCTCTGAAATGAGAGACTTGGAATAGATCATGTCTATTATTGCTTCCACCTGATGTTTAGATGACTTGAAAATTTCTAGCTATTATCTTACTGTTCTTATTTCCAATCTCTGGCATGACTACTGGGTTATACATACACTGTGGTTTATCGGGAAAAGCACTAGATTCAGAGTAGGAGGACTTCGGCTTCATAATTTATTACCAATGTGAATTTGAATGAGTTCTTTTCCCTCTCTAGGCCTCAGTTTCATCATCTGTCAAATAAACAGGGTGAACTAGATCACTTCTGAGTTTTCCTTCCAGCTCAAAACCCTATGGTCTTATGATGGCTGATAGAATTAAAGGGAATGACTTGGTACCCGAATGCTTCAGGGAGCTAATTTATTATATACAACTCCCTTGAAAGAATTACCATCTTCCGATCATGTATCAGCTTACTTGAGGTGAGTAACTTACATGCTGAATGTAGAGCTATACTGAAAGGTTGGCTCATAAATGTAAGGAATACTTTCAGCAAGGAAGCATAGGAATGGAGTATAAATTAAGGAGGTTATGACCTAGTAAAAGCTTTCCCACACTTGAGGCTCTCTGAAATTACATTTTCCTTTGCTATATATTTTTTAAAAAATCAATAAAAATTAATACTAATACTATAAGAATGAGTAAGGGGGAAAGAGAAGGGCACAATTCCAAATGCTTTGCTGAGTTTGCAGCTCTGGTGGTTAGAAGAGCAATCATGTGCCTTAGGAATACAGAGCAAGGTGCTGTGAGAGTTTCTGGTTCAGAATCATCCAACAACTCACTATCATTTTTATAGCTGTTTTCCCAATTACATCATAAATGGTTGAACACTCAGTAAAAAAACAGCTTCTTTCTCTTCTTTCTAGCTGTTAATGGATGTTTCTTTGCCTATAGGAGGAAAAGTAAGGTTGTCATCTTAATTGCTATTGGGAGATTTTGTTTCATTTTTTAAAGGTGTGTTGTGCTGGTGAATTGCTAGGACAAGAGTTACCTTGATTTTTTTTTTTTTTTTTTAGTGTCACTGAGTGAGCAGAAAGCAATAGTGCAATTTTTTGACTTGAAGAAACTCAGGTCATTGACTATCAAAGGAACCAAATGTATCTCAGGATTAGGGTTATCAATTCCAATAGTATCAAACTCAAATAGAGGACTCATTAAAGTGTTCATAAGAATCCTTGCTGACACATATAGACTTAGAAAACCACATATTAACATTATCTATGCTTCATTATAATTTTTTAAAAATTCATTTTGTTCAATATTTCCCAATTACATTTTTATCTGGTTAGAAAATGTGGCATGTTCAACACCTCTGATGCACTCCAGCCCCCTCAATTTACTCATGAGGAAAGTGAGGGCCAGGGAGGGGAGATAGGTTATACAAAGTCACTTTGCTAGTAACTATTTGATTTAAGATTTAATCCCAGTTCTTTTGATTCCAAGTCTAGTGCTCTCTACACTTTCCCATTCTGAGGAAGCCTCAGCATCATTTAGCAGAAAACAAATAGACAGACAGACAGGCATACAGACAGATAGATAGATAGATAGATAGATAGATAGATAGATAGATAGATAGAAAAAAATGGAAACTATCCAAATTGACAGTGTAAAAGAGATTATTTTTAATGCAATTTTGGGTGAGGGGGAGGAAGAAAAATAAATTAAACCAGCTTTGAAGGATCTATCAAAGGTGGGAGGGGGAGTTCAGAAAAAGATTATAGATGAATTCTATCAAAAATCACAACAATTAATTCCTATTCTACAGAAATAATTCTCAAAAATTATTTTTGAAAAGAATTGGAAACAAAATATAAATGCCCATCAATTGATAAATGGCCACACAAACTGGGGTATGCAAATGTGACAGAATCTAACTTACCTAGAAAGGGGGAATGGTAATAATAGCATCCATTTCTATAGCACTTTAAGGTTTACAGAATGCTTCCCTCTCAATAGCCTTGTGAAGCTCTCTAGGCTTTGTCATTGTCATGAAGATCAAATGAGATGTAAGTGCATGACAACCATAAACCAGTATTAGATGTGTAAATAAATGTTATTTCTATATTGAATACACAATTGGGCCCAGAATGGAAGAATTAGGCAGAATGACTAGGAAAATCATGTTTAAAGTATTCAGGATAGTCAGAAATACAATTTAATCTGTTATAGTTCAAGACTTCATGACCTTGCACAATAAACCATCAGGAAAGTTGTTGGCGGTTTTTCATTATTGATACAGAATTGCTGAAATCTTATAAACAAATTGAGCTTTAATTCTGGTCATGGCCTATTTTTTTTTTTTTTGAGGCAGATGTTTTCTCATTGGTGTATACCATGTCTATCATCTATAGTTTTAGAACTGGAAGGGAACTCAGAGGCCATTTCATCCAACACCCTTTTCATTCCCACTCAGCTATACTTCTTTGGACACTGCCACCATCATGCCCCAGGGACCTCTTCATCTTATAAGATCACAACAGCCCTGGAGCACCTCATCAGTGCCCTCTGCCCTGGGGGAATCCTACAGGATGGAGAGTAGAGTTCCTCCCAAAACCAATTTTAGAAGGAAACCCGGGACAGGCATCTTTTCATTTCTTACCTGGCTGTACTCCTTTGGACTTTTCTATTCTGGCTCCCCCCGCCCACCTTTTTAAGTTTTCTTTTTGTGTGTTCTCTTCCTCCATCCATTTTGTAAGCTCCTTGAGGGCAAGGGCTATCTATTTGTTTTTTGTTCATATTTGTATCTCTAGTGTTTAGGACAGTGAATATTTATTGACTGACTCTCCTTTTACAGATGAAGAAACTGAGGTTCAATAAGTTAAATTAGTTGCCCAAGGTCATGTAAATATTGCCACAAAAGAGATTTGAACACACAACCCTCTTTTATGCTAGAACCAGTTCTCCTTTCTACCTTATTACCAGCTATTTATCTAAGCATAGAAGAGAAAGTAACCAGCTCTGCTATCTAAAGAATTAAATTTTAGCGTTATTAATTGGACTGATGCTGCCCAGCAAATATTTTGAAACATGGAGGATTTTAAATCTATAATTTTTACAAATATGTGAGAAACTGAAGGGTTTTTTTTTCTACTTTCCATTCTACTTACTTTTAACTTTCAACATAAAATGAGTTTGGGACAACAGGGCGTCACTTCATATTGTAAAATCTTCTAATTTAGGTTTATTCTTTTACTTCTCATCTCTCTAGATAATATAGCTTCATTTAGATAGGCAATTTTAAGTGTAAACTTTTGAGAGAAAGGAATCTATTTTTTTTATTTCTGTAAATCATTAAATCATAACATTCCACTCCTAAATATCACATTTCATTTCATATTCACACTACATTGCTTCCTAACTTTAAATAATTCTCCATGTTTGGGGCATTCAGAGATCATCCTTTTACTGAAAGGAGAGTCGGGGAACAGCAATTTTCTGTTCTATATTTCAGCCTGGGATAAGCTGGATACAAATGTAGTTACTGAAAAAGTCCAGGATCACTGGTAAGCACAGATAGTTATGCCTGGTTAACCAGGATACATTAGGGAATCATTAAGATCATTCTTGCCAGTAGATGAATCTCATTCATTCATCATTCATTCATGCATTGATTCAACAAAGATGTATTAAATGCTTTCTATATGCATGGTATGGTGCTGGGTACAAAATTAATCCAAAATTAATGCCTTCAAAGAGCTCACATCCTTCTGGAGTATGTTATGTACATTGCTAGGTATAGTATAAGGGAAATGGCAAACAAAGGGAGTACTGATAACTTGGGTGGGGGGCGATCAGGGAAGGCTTCATGAAAGGGTGACGTTTAAGTTAAGATAATGAACTAGTGCATTCTAAGCATGAGGATGGTTTGTGAGACAGAGGAAGCAGATTAAGTGTTGAATTGGAGGGACAGTTAGTAGACCATTTTGCTTGGAATATAGTGTTTATGAAGTGAAATAGCATAAGTCCAGGAAAAACCTTAAATACTAATTTATATTTCAGGTCTTAGGCAATGGGAAGCCACTGAAGGCTTTTGAGCACAGTCTGTGACAGGTTTTGATGCAGAGCTAGAAATATTCTTCTAACAAGGTCAAATTCATTTAAGGAAATCAATCAATAAATGCCATGCTAATGTGCCAAATATAGCTGAGGGGACTCAAAGAAGAAGAAAAAAAAAACAGGCGAAAATACTTCCTGCCCTTAAGTAGCTCATATTTTAATGAAGGAAACATGTAAATAAATAAGTGCATACAAAATAGAACTAAAGCAGGTGTCATGTAATCACAGAGAGCAATTGAGGGAAGAGAGAAAAGTTGGAAAAGGTCTCCTGCAGAAAATATAATAGAATATGCCCCTGGGTGGCGCTATCCTAGCCCTACCTAAGAAGTTAATGTGTCCCTGATCAAACTTGCACCAATACTACTATGGCTTCATTCTTCCCAAGTTCTCCACAGTAATTACTCCTCTGTCTTCACTATCTTTCCACCACATTTCCTCCTCCCCTTCCCCATTCTCCATCAGAAGTTGTACAAACCCTTTGGGATCATTCAGTGTTGTCTTTAGCACATTTTGGCAGAGATTCTGCATCTTTGACTTACCCTTTCAACTGGTGCATCTCATAGTACATCCATCCCTTCTTCTTCTACCTGATTCTTGTGAATGTTCCTCTGAAGATCTTCCAACGTCTACATATCAACACATAGAGGACTTTATCTGGGTGCTTTTGCATTTTGTGAGTACTAGTAAAGCCTTTGGATTATTCATCAATTGTCTATCATGCTTACTTCATCACCAGATTACCTCCTTTCCATACTGTATATTCCCTAGATATCTCTTATGCCCAGGAGTATGCCAGTAAATGTTTAACAATCACCACTGCAGAAAAAAAATGATGTACACAAAGCACACTCAAGTATAATTTGAATTATTAACATTTTCTTCATCACTTTCTTAAGATAAGCAACAAAATGATAAATCAAGCCTGATTCATTGTTGTTGAGTCATGTCCAACTCTTTGACCCCATTGGGGGCTTTCTTGGCAGAGATCCGGGAGTGGTTTGCCATTTCCTTTTCCAGCTCATTTTGCAGATGAGGAAACTGAGACAAATGGGGTTAAGGGACTTTTCCAGAGTCATACAGCTTATAAGTCTCTGATGCTAGATTTGAACTCAGGAAGATGTGTCTTCCTAACTCCAGGTCCAACACTCTATCCACTGGGCCACCTAGCTGCCCCCAAATGCTGATTTGTAGCATTTGCCATTTTCCAAGGTATAAATACTCATGCTGACAATTTTACAATTGTCTCTTGTGTATTGGTATGAGCTGACCTCCAGAACACACTTGCTAATCTCCCTCCTTGTATGTAGGCCTGGGTGTGCTGAGAAAGGTACATTAGATGATCCACCACACCCTGACTACCTATTTCCTGCTGCTTACTACCTCTAAAGGATGTGAATCACAAGGTGTGCTGGCATACCCAGCACTAGCAGCATCCAGGTATTTAAATCATCATTGGAAATATCCTGAAATATACACCAGTTGTGTGTTTTTCTATTACCCTTTGGGTCACTCAGAGCTTTAATTCTTCTATGATTGTTTTTTTTTTCCCAAGATTTGCAACTATAATACATCTATTGGCTGTGAATCATGTACAAGAAGAAACCTGGCCTTATATGCACAAAGATTTCTCTCTGAAAACAAGCAAAGTTATTTATTCAATGCAAAGAAATGATATACGTTGTTTACTTGGGGGGAACTTTTAGTTCAGAAAGAAGTATAGCAACCTATCATATAGGCTCTCTGCATGGGAATTTCAGCTCTAATATCAAAAGCCAAACCATCTCCATATGCACCGAAGCACATATATAAAAGCAAAAGAAGGCAAGGAGAGGATTCTATATCCTCAGCAGCACTTGAGGAGCTTGGACATTAGAGAAGCTTTAATCAGCCATGAGGCTGTTACAGCCTGAACTACAGTATAGACAGGGCCTTTGGAAGACAGTTTTTACTAGCTCTTAAGGTCTCTACTTACGTAAGAGTGAGGTCCACCATCATTCTGCAGTCTTCTGTTTCCTGTTTATTTATAGCCTGACAAAATTCTCACTCATTTGGATTGCATTTTCCCCTCATGGGCCTCCAGTATTACACTTCCAGCTCTCCTAAGGTCAGAAGTCATGTTGGTCGAAGGTCAAAACCTCTTCTTATCACAGAGCAGGGGGAATACTTGATTTCTATTAGTTGCTATTAACACTCCTTCTTTTCTTCTCTTGTTTTTTTCCTAATGGCTTGAATAAGCAGGCCTCTACCAGTTTTATATAATTCCTTAAGTCAAACCATGTCCATCAAGTTAGTCATTTTTTTCCAAGGGACAAAGCAGGATAAAATCATAGAAAGTTGGTCCTAGTTTTTATAGACAGCCACTTCTTAAACTTAATCTCAACACTGAAAATCCCTTTCCTGAAACATTTACTCTGCTTAGTCTGCCCCCAAGGGTACCTTACTAAGCATCTGGGATGTAGCAAGACATTTACTAGTTCACTGATGCCCACGCTTGATATCTGGCAAGCAGGCTGCCAACACCAAAACCTAGGGAATTGTGTGCAGGGACAAGGAAATAGATAGCTAATGAATATACCTATAGGGAATTATGCCCATAGGGGTTGGTAATTACATGCAAAATTTAAATGGAAATTCCAACAACAAGAGGCTTCTGATGACAGAATGACCAAATATATTCTGCCACAAGACAGAATATGGATTTAATCATTCAGTTTACCAACAAAGGTGGGCAGCTGTCTTAGGGTTGGAAAGCTGACACAACTCACAGAGGTATGTGAAATTCTGGGTTCTAACTCTCTAGTGTGAATAGTTTTAGGTCCCTAGGGACTTGGCCAACTCATGTGGACACCTGGAGAGCAACATCTTGGGTTTAGGATTCCTTAGATCAGTGGATGCTGGGAATTCTACTAATTGTGTCTGTCTAGGACAACAGAGTTAATAGCAGAATTCTTTCACTTGGGCAGAAGGAGTTGAGTAGAAAGTACAACAGTCTAAATTCAAATCGAATGTCTTATTGGTGGAAGAAGAGGAGAGCTGTTGTGCAGGAGAGTAGGCCATTTCCCAGAAGGTTTAATCAATCGACAAGTATTTTTAAGTTCCTAGTATGTGCCATGCACTGTGCTAGGTACTGGGGATAGAAGGATGAAAAAGAAATAGCAAAACCTCTTGCTTTCAAAAAGCTTAAAATATAGTTTTTACCTCCATGGGTGTCAAAGCAGCAAGAATAGTCCATGAAGAGTGTCACCAGAGTATCAGGATTCTGAGAATGATGGCTTAACAGTAGGCGGAAGAACACTAAATAAAATATAATGATGGTGGTCATAAGATACTATGCCTACTGAAGCAGGAGAGGAAGTGTGCCCAGCCACACACCAAAAAGCTCCTTTGGGATATGCCTTCTGGATTCTGCCACTTCCTGCACACCTGCAGAATTCTTATAGAGGCATTTCTGTTTCTCTGCAGCCATAACCAATATAGCCTGATTTTCACCCAATCCTGGGATACTTTGCATGCTGCCAATATGCAGACTTGACTCCTAGTTGGTAGAGAGGATGTGAAAGGCATCAAGGTAGATAGTTGGGACCAGAGTTTCTGCCAGAAAGAAACAGCTGTAGTTCAGGAGAGAGGTCTGTCAAAAGGTCTTGAAAGCTGCAAATGTGTAAGGAAAGTCAGCTGATATACATGTCCCAGATTTCCTGCTTTCAGAGACTGAATTTCCTCTTGGGTGAGATGGGGCCTTTCTTTTGGTTAATCTAAAATTTTAGCTCACTGTCATCCAAAGAGCCCATTAAATCTTTTCTATTTTCTGATTATAATCTGTCTTAGTTTCTCTGATTTCCTTTTTCTGTTTTGCCTGAATAAATATGTTTACTCACTCCTGGCTATTTGTGGTGTTCTTTTATATAAGCAGATTTTGGTGGGAAGGGGCCCCTATTCCTAAATGTTAGCAAGCTAGGAAATAGCTTTTGTTGTTTTGAACCCTTAAAATCATTGTAGCCCTAGGTCAGCAATATTTAGGGAAGCAGATACATATACATCTAGTCTGGTACACCTCTTGGAGACTGAAGAAAAGAATGCTGAGCCTTGCCTAGGTCCTGGGACCCACCTACTTCCCCAATACAAATTCATGGGTGCCATAGGTACTACTGACCTCCAAGACCATCCAGACCTCCAATCATAACTAGACAATCCATGTAAACATACATATCTTACAATGGTATATACCTCTTACACTGAAATACAGAAGCCCTCATCTCTGACAAAATCAATATTTTTTCATATATAGTTTATTTATTTTAGGGTCAACAGATAACTGGCAAAGGATACTCTGGGAAGGGAGCCAGATGATCTGGGTAAAAATTCCACCTCTGATACTTCCCACTCTAGTGACTCTGAAAAAGTCACAATTTATTTGGGCCTCAGTTTCCTCAACTGTAAAAAAAAGGAATTAGACTAGATGACTTCTGAGGTTACTTCTACCTCTAAATCTATGATCTTTTATAAATGTAGAAAGTCAGAAATAATATTGAGGCCCAAAGAAAGAAAAACTCATGTATATTTTCTTGAGAAACTCCTGAAGTCAGATGGAGGAATAATCAAGTTTACTTGAACCCTATGCTATATGACCACTTTACATCAAAGTCTTTTTACTCAATCCACAATCAAATGGAATGAAAAGTCAAGATAAAACTGTCTTCTGTTAAATTTTGATACAAAATAGGTCATTATTCATTCCATAGATAGATAGATAACTGCAATCCAGATCTCTGGCCATATTGTCATGCATGGACTGTCCCAACCCATCCACCACCTTTTCATCTCTTGCCCCCAGAATACTAATCAACACAATATTATAACAAGAACAGCAGTCAAAGCAGCAATAGCAACAGCAAAAATAAAATAATTAGCATTAATATAGCACTTTAGCTTTTTGTTAGCACTTAACGAACATTATTTCAATTTATTCCCACCAGCTTGGGAGAAGGTGCTATCACCATTGCCATTTTCTAGCTGATAAAGCTGAGACAGCCAACGGTTAAGCGTTTTGCCCAGTAGTAAGCGTCTGAGGCCAGATTTGTCTTCAGGTCTTTCTGACTTTCTAACAAACACCCTGAGTGGAAGGACTGTCTTGATCAGAGACTGTGACTTTCTTGAAGTCACATAAGTAGTAAGTAGGGATTTTTTATTCAGATCCTCTGGCTCCTTTCCCAGAGTATCCTTTGCCATTTTATCCATTGTGGTATCTTGCTTCCTCAAAAGGATGGCCTAGACTGCCATCTCTGGTATTTCCCAGACCTAAACATCCCCTCCCTAGCCACCACTTCCCTATGTGAATTACCTTCCCTTATTAGAATGCAAGCAGACACCCTGAGTGGAAGGCCAGTCTTGTATTCATTCATTCAATCATCTGTTCATTACCTGCAGTATTTATAGCACCGTATTAGATACTGAGGTGAAAATAGAACTGACGAAGATGAATAAGACACAGATACCACCTGTTCTTGGAGAGCTTATGGTAGGATAGTACTTTTACTACAACATTGTCCTTGAGACCTACATCATAAAACTACTTTATGAGATTCTGTCAGCATTTTAGCATACAACATTGAATGGGATCCAAGATCACTCATCCCTTGTATAGGAGACTATATAATGTGATGAGAAGAATAGCAGATTTAGAGTCAGAGGACCTAAGATGAAAACCTGGTTCTTTTACTTATTCCTTCTGTTCACTAAGCCTCAGTTTCCTCATTTGTTATAATTAGAGGGCTGAAAACTACAAGGAAAACAGAAAACTGGGGAGAATTTGCAACAAGTACCTTTGATAAAAGCCTCACTTCTCAAACATATAAAGAACTTAGTCAATTTTATAAAAATAGAAGTCATTCCCCAATTGATAAATGGCCAAAGGATATGAACAGGTAGTTTTCAGACAAAGAAATCAGCTATCTATAGTCATATGAGAAAATGCTCTAAATCATATTGGTTAGAGAAATGCAAATTAAAACATATCTGAGGTATCACCCCACATCTATCAGATTGACTAATATGACAAAAAAGGAAGACTAATATGACAAAAAAAAAGAAACTGTTGGGTGTTGGAAGGGATGTGGAACACTAATGCGCTGTTGGTGGAGTTGTGAACTGATCCAATCATTCTGGAGAGCAATTTGGAACTATGCCTAAAAGGCTATAAAACTGTGCATACTCTTTGATCCAGCAATACCACCACTAGCTCTATATCTCAAAGACATACCATGAAAAAAAGGAAAAAGATTTATTTGTGCAAAAATATTTATAACAGCTCTTTTTGTGGTGGCTAAGAATTAGAGATCAAAGGGATGCCCATAAATTGTAGAATGGCTAAACAGGCTGTGGTATATGATTGTAATGGAATATTTTTGTGTTAAAAGAAACAATAAGTAGGCTGGTTTCAGAAAAACCTAGAAAGACTTGCATGAACTGATACATAGTCAAGTGAACAGAACCAGGAGAACGTTACACATAGTAACAGCAACATTGTTCAGGAAGAACTATGAATGACTTAGCTATTCTCAGCAATACAATGACCTAAGACAATCCCAAAGGGCTAATGATGAAGCATACAGACTGAAGCCACTATTTTTCATTTTCTTTCTTTCATTTTCTTCTTTTCTTGGAGTCTTGTGCAAAATTATTAATATGGAAAGGTTTTACATAGTTGCACATGTATAAACTATATCTGATTGCTTAACATCTTAGGGAAGGGGGAGGGGAGTGATGGAGGGAAGGATAAATTTTGGAACTCAAAACTTTAAATTAAAATGTTAAAAAAGAATAAGAAGTTTAGACTAGATGACCTCTAAGGTCACTTCTAAATCCTAAATCTATAGCAAAGGTTGGCAAAGTCTGACCTGCCAAGTAAATCCAGCCTGCTATTTTTGTATGACCCACAAACTAAGAGTAGTAAGTTTGTGGGCTATACAAAAATTCAGGTAGGAGGAGGGTGGGCTAGAAGTAGTTGGCAGAACACAGTTTGGTGGTGCCTTTTCTTTAGGATCATAGAATTTTTCATCTAGAAAGGACCTTATAGAAAAACTCTTCTAAGCACTCATTCTGGAGTAAGGGTCCAAGACCGGAAATAACTTTCCCAAAGTTATATAGGAAATCAGTGTCAGACAAAACAAAAACTTGAAGCCCCCATCCCCCAGTCCAGGTTCTTTTCATCATCCCCTCATCCACTATAGACTAAAGGGAGTTTATAGTGGAAATTATCCTTCAGTTAAGCAAAGAAACAAAAATCAATCAAAATTTGAAAAGAAGATAAACACGGGGGGATTTGATGAGGAGAATATGAGATAAACCCAGGAATGAGAACAACTTTTCTTCTGAAGCAGAGAGACACTCATAGTGTTAATAGCAGCCCCCACACCCTGTAGGATTATAAATCACTGCCCAGACTGGAAACATCAACCACCTCAGGGGAGTGGCTGTCATACACATGGAAGACGTCATCAACTCTTAATTCTTTTAAGCACATGAAGAAAAAAGAAAACCAATCTGACAAATCAAACTGCATAAAGAAGCTCTTCCGAGAGTCTAGGTGTTGGTTTCACTTGGTGGTAAGTCTCTTCAGTAGAATAGTGCTGAAAATGAATAGATTTGCTGTTAGGTGGGACCTAAGTTCAAATCTAGCCCCAGATACTCACTAGTTATGTGGTCATGGTCAAGTAATCTAACCTCTCTGAGTCTCAATTTCCACATATGGGAAAAATGGGACTGTCAAATGAGGATAGTAATTTCTATATTACCTACATGCATTGTTTTTTGTGAGAATAGGAAGTAATAATGTATTACAGCACTTTGCAAATGAAATTGGGAGGTTTTGTGAAGATAAAAGGAAGTAATGTATTACAGCATTTTGCAAACTTTAATGTGCAAATATAAATGTCAGCTATTAATATTAATATTAACTGATGTATCTCACCCTAAATCCCATGTAATTCAAAACCTCACTGTGAGTGATATTGAAAGACATAATTATATTCTATGGAGGTTCTAAACCTCTGATTTCAACAATATATGGAACTTCTGGTATGGAAATTCCCTTCACTTGATGAAGAGCATAGCTATCTGTAATTTATAGCCATAGAGTCGCCTGGGGCACTGAAAGGTTAAATAATTTGCCAGAGGTAGTAGCACAATCATTCTGTATCAGTCAAGACTTGAATCCAGGTCTTCCTAATTCCAGGATCAGTTTTCTATCTACTATACCACACTGCCTCTCTTAATTGGCATCAGATCTTACTTGAAAACAATATGCATTTATTAAGTATGTTCTTACTATGTGCTGGGCCCTATGCTAAGAATTAAAATGTCATCTTAGAGACAGGAGAAACTTTGAGATTTAACTCTAGAAAGTCTCCTCATCCATATAACTGAGTAAACTAAATATTAACTAAAGAGTCATTCATTTATTCATTCATTCATTTGTTCATTTATTCTTTCAACAAATATTTTCATTATCTATGATATACATAGAAATTTTTTATATATAAGGAATGCTATTGATAAAAGTGCTTATCCCATTCTTTCTAATTAGTCCCTAATTAGATTTAATTATTAATTATTTAATAATAAATTATTTGAAGCATAGAATTGAGAAACATGAGGTGCTGTCAAACCAAAAGAACAGTGACATCCACATCTTAAAGCCATGCCTGCAAATGTCCTCAATCATATTATACGCACATTCTCCAACAGAGAAGGCCCTGAGAAAAGTCAAGATTTTCCTTTCTTCTAGATGCTTTTACAGTCTTCTATGGTCAGTAAAAGCATAAAAAGCACAGACTTGTGATTTAGTGTCTGATTCCAATGTTCTAAAACATTTTTTTATTTGATCTAATGCCTGAAAGACTGAATCTGCCACAGAGTAGAGCTGAGAGAAAGCACATGTCATAACCTAATGATAGTTTATCCACAGAGTAAGCAGGATTTGGAAGGAGAAAAGAAGAGAAATACTCACCTTTAACCCCCCCTCCCACTTGAAAATAGCAGGGATGACGTATTTATTCTGCAACTTTCAGAAGATATCTCAGTAATTTTTAATGGCTTTCTTCAGATGGCCCAATTCGAAAATTTGCAAGATGATGTCCAAAGCTCAGATAATTAAAAATTTTCCCCAAGCTATGAACATCCCAGTTTTATTCTATGAATGCACTCCATTACTTTTTTTTAATTTAGAAACTACATGATGCCAAGATTCTGAGCAGGTATTCAAGAATGACTTGGGTCGGAATGGTTTGAATCCTGCCTCCTACAATTCCAAGCCATGGGACCATGGACAATTCACATACCCTCTCTGAATCTCAGTTTTTTCATCTAGAAAAAGATTAATAATAGCACCTATCTCCAAGGGTTTCTATGAGGATCAAATGAGAAAAATGTACATAAAGCATTGGATCAACCTCAAAGACATAACACATAAATGTTAGCTATTAACATTTATTGTCTTATGTGATAGGAATTGGTGACTTTGCCTCATAATATCTATTTGTAGACTATTTATTGCATGTAACATTATAAGCTTATGGAAGCAAGGGCTGTATCCTATTTGTGTGTATACATCCCTACGACATCTTGCATGGGGTGGTACTCAAATAATGAGCAAAAGTACAATGTGGTTTCCATGTTATAAAAGCTTAGCAGCCACATTTAAACAGCTACTGCCAATAAAGCTGTCACTAAGACTATGGAGCTCTATAATGGGGCCCATTTAATTACATGGTTGTGAAACCTTTGTA
Source organism: Notamacropus eugenii (assembly GCF_028372415.1). Classification (NCBI taxonomy): domain Eukaryota; kingdom Metazoa; phylum Chordata; class Mammalia; order Diprotodontia; family Macropodidae; genus Notamacropus; species Notamacropus eugenii. Next base: position 554,625,961 of record NC_092872.1, read on the forward strand.
GCCCAGCAATGACCATCAAATCCTACATTCTGAACAGGATCAAACAGTATGCTACATGGTCTGTGGAAGGTAGTGAGGCATTCACTAGCTACTCAGCAAATGCAATATAAAATTTTCTCTTTATCAGTTTGCTGCAGAATACTCTATGGGATAGGAAAATAATGTGCTGGGAAAAAAAGACATTTCCAGGATTCAGGTCAAGTACTCGGCCAAGTGTCACAAATCTCCTCAGCAAAATGATTCAATAGGACATTTTGAGTCGATTTCTGCAGCGTCGTGCTAGGGAGATTCATTAGGTTGTTGCAGAAAGAGCACTAAAATTATTGCAAGACCTGGATTTGAATTCTGATTATGTCTACCACAACCTGTGTGACCTTGGGCAATTCATTTAATTTCTATGGGCCCTATATTCCTCATCTGTAAAATACAAGGGTTGGATTAGATGAACTCTGAGCTCTTATCTAGCTCTAAAATCCTAATTAGTTCTTCAAAATGCTGCTGTGACATCTAAAGCTAAAACTTACTAAAAAGAAAAAAAAATCAAGAAATTAATTGCCCTTCTCTGTTTCTCAACTCCTTCATTTCTAAAATGTCAAGGGAGGGAATACATTGCTATAGATGATGTCTCCAACCTTTCTGGACCTGATGTTCATCTGTAACATGGGAAAGGATATTTCGACCACGTGATCTAAAAGAATAAAGTCTCTTTCAATTCCATGTGTGTAGTTCTATGAAACTGATTATTGTGAAATAGTATAGTAGCTGGGTGGTGCAGTGGATAGAGCACTGGGCCTTAATTCATCTTCCTGAGTTCAAATCTGACCTCAGACTCTTACTAGTTGTGTGATCCTTGGCAAGTCATTTCACCCTGTCTTCCTCAGTTTCCTCATGTGTAAAATGAGCTGGAGAAGGAAATAACAAACTACTCTGGTATCTCTGCCAAGAAAACCCCAAATGGAGTCACAAAGAATCAGATAGGACTGAAAAATGATTGAACGACAAAGAATTGTGATAGAGTAGAAGGAATTCTGGATTTAGTCACAGAACCTGGGTTTAAATCATGACTGCCACTTAGTTTCTGTGTGACCCAGAAGAAGTTGTTTAACATCTCTTGCCCTTAATTTCCTCATCTGAAAAATACGGGGGCCTAGATTAGATGACCTCTGAGATCTCTTCCATCTCCTAATCGATGATTCTGTTCATTTTTAAACTAGTCTTAAAAGGTAGCAATAAATGTGAAAATAAATTCTTCCTTGTTTATATTTTTAGATGCCATTTCCTGCTACAACAACCCCAGCCCTCCCCACAACATACACACACACACACACACACACACACACACACACACACACACACACACACACACTCTCAATGAATCCTCCCTTATATCTACAACAAAACAAAAGAAGCTACAGAACAAAACCAGTGGACAAATCAACCATGTCTGGCAGTGACCACAACATGATACACCCTTAGTTCTCTACCTCTCTCAAGGATGTTAAGAAAAGTTAAAAAAAAAAAGACAAAACAAACCCCACCTATTTCTGCTTCAGGGCTTTAAACTTTACAAAGTACTTTCCTTACAACACAGCTGCAAGGTAAGGAGTAAGGTATTATCACTCCCATTTTACAAATGAGGAAATTGGGTTCTAAAAGGTTATCAGACATAAGGGAGTAAGAGGTGCAATTTCAACCCACGTCTTCTTTTTCCAGGCCCAGAACATGTTTTAGAAGGAATTAAGTGGTACAAAGGAGAGAGCACTGGGCCTGGATTCAAGAAGACCTAACTTCAAATCCAGGCACATTTACTAGCGGTGTGAACCTGGGCAAGTCACTAGACCTCTATCTGCCTCAATTTCCTCACTGTAAATAATGCCGATACTAGTACCTACCTTACATGGTTGCTGTGAAGATAAAATGAAATAATATTAATAAAGTGCTTGGCATTTAATAAGTGCTTAATAAATACTTATTCTTTCCTTCCTCTCTCTCCCTCCTCTCTCCCCTTCTTTCTACAACACTGCCTCTTAGTAGAATGAACACGTGTTAAATCTCACTTTCTACTCTGTTGGGAACATTGGAACTGAGGATTGCCAGTCATGGACTTAGCCAGAGTAAAAGAACACAAGTGAAGAATTCAATTGAAAGATCAAGCAAGGGGCATTAAGCACTGGGATCCAGGAAACAGGAATTCAGTAGTACTAGGCTAGGCACAGAGGAGTTTACAATCAAACAGACCCTCCCACTCACGAATTATTGCGGCCAACCAAAAAAAAGAAATGCCAGCTGGTCCTAACAACAAAGGCCTTCCTATTCTAAAAGGAGGCATACTTTTTACAAAGTACCAGGCTGTATATCTTTTGCCCATTCTGTCAAAGTTGTTTACTCTTAGGCCCAGGTATTTGTCAAAGAGAAATAATGCAGATTTTACCTGGAAGTCATAGGCATGTCTATAGGTTGTAAGGGCATATGTCCATGGAAATGTTTATCTTCCATGAGGAGAAGGGGAGAATCCACGGTAATACGAACACCAGGGGTATGAGAGTACAACTGTTATACGCTCTAGGCATACCTGTGCTAGAAACAGAAACTACTCATTTGCTCAATAAACAGCTTATTCCCTGACCATGATCTTCATGCCTCCCCTGCCCTGACCAACTTTGGACTCCATTTCTTTGTCTCCTGGCTCTGATAAGTGAGATTTTGTCTTTTCTTATCAAGAACCAAGAAAATTCATATGATGCCTTTAACTTCAACCAGTAGAATGTGGCTCCTTAAGGACAAGCCTTGTCCTGATTACTTGAATTTGTAACTGTAGAACTTAGCACAGTGCCTGGTTCTCAGAAAGGACTTAGTAAATAATTCATTTATCTAAGAATTAGAGACTTGCTGATAGAGACATAGGACTAAAAGAAATATAGAGGGATCACTTGCTCATCACCCACCTTTTGGTGGGACTGCACCTCGATTAGGAAGAATTAATGAGAGACAAGAGAAATAGTGCTGGATTCAAACTTAAAGGGACTTCATTCAAATCCTAGCTTGGCCATTCACTTGCTTTGTGATTGTGGGTCAATCATTTTACCTCGAGGGCCTCAGTTTCCACAACTGTAAAATGAAACAGTTGATTTAGATAGCCGTAATGGTCTTTTTAGCCTCCAAATCAACAAACCCTTAGTTCTATGGCCATGAAAACATAGGTTCTTGTTCAGCAATCACCTATGTAACCACGGGCAAGTCTTTTGACTCCCCCAACATTTATTTGCTCAACCTCAAGATTATGACTGTGTAATTAAAAATTCTTATCTCTATAGCTCTATAAAGGTTTACAAAGTACTTTTTTTCTCAGGGAATTTGTGATACAAGTAATACAAGCATTACTATGACCATTTTACAGATGAGAAGATAGACCCAAACTGGATTCATATTTAGAGTTCCTGAATGCAGAACCAGTGGGGTTTTTTTTTTTACACTCCTTTAGGTGATTTCTAAGATCACTTCCATCACAAAAATCTTTGTGATTCTTCTAGGAGAGCTATAGGAATTAAAAAAAAATTGTAAGCACACATTCTGAAGGCTACAAACTCTTTTTTTGCTGACAGCCATAATATAACATATCATAAGATCATAGACTCATAACTGGATGGAAACTTAGATATTTTCATTTTACAGACAAGATCACACAGGTACTAATTAATCCAAAAATTTGAATTAAGTCTTTGGATTCTAAATACAATAATCTTTCCATTTATTTTCTTGAATTTCTCCAATGCAGCTCCTTTGCACTGATGCATCATGATGCATCATGTATCAAAGCATCCATGTTTGCCAACATCAAGTAATCTCTCTCTCTCTCTCTCTCTCTCTCTCTCTCTCTCTCTCTCTCTCTCTCTCTCTCTCTCTCTTTCCCTTTCTCTCTTCCCTTCCCTTTCTCTGAGATAAAGTCTCTGCCTCTATATCTTTCTCTTTCTCTCCTCTCCTCTTCCCTTTTTTCTGTAGTCTCTCCTCCTTCCATTATCACTTTTCAAATCACACCTTCAGAGCTATCTGATTATTCTGCCCGTATCTCAAATTGAAAGTGTATAAAATGAAACTCCCACATAAATGCAGATCTTCATGAGTTTTCTTTTCCTATGAATTTCACCAAGATTATCCCAAAAACAATCCATCCAAACTAGAATCCTCATAGTTATCTTTAACTCCTCCCCACTCCTCCTTCATGTCTCCCACCCAACTGAAGTTAGCAAATCCTTTCATTTGGTAATTAGGAAGACATTACAAGAAAGAAACATTATTGTCATTGTATTACTATATTACTATTACTACTACTACTACCACTACCATTACTACTACCACCACTACTACTACTACTACCACTACTACTACTACTACTATTAGTACTGATGTTGTTGCTGCTGCTACTCCAACCTACTGCTACTTTTACTACCACTACCACCACCACCACTACTACTATCCTGACCTATGTCTTGCCACTGGACTCCAATGACTCTGAAGGAGAGAGTGAGGCTTATGACTTTGCACAGCTCTGTCTCACTTAAAGCTAATTCACTTGCAAGTCAAGCTATCACCTTCCTGATGTTACTGGTCCCCTTCAAGAAGAAAGGATGAACAACATCAAACACCACCACCACCACCACCACCACCAACACCACCAACACCAATACCACCAACACCACCACCAACAACAACAATACCACCAACACTACTACTTCTACTAAAGACTTTGATAATGCTGATTAACTTCTTGTCCAATCCAATCATTTTCATAGTTTCTGACCCTCATTCAGTTAAACTTAATGAACTCTAATTACTTAACTTTTTTCCATTATGCTCTTTCTTTCTTGTCCTCTTTTTCTTCCTAGCAACAAGTCTGGCCTTTTTTGGTCTGAGTAGATACCTAAGTATCCTAGCACAATCAATCAGTAAGTGAATACCTATTAAAAACCATTTCTTTACCCAAAAAGAAAAAAATGGTTCTTAATAAATGTTTAGTAAAAAAAGAAAGAAAAAAAGAAATTTACATGACAACTCATATATTTAGAAGTTGTACATAATAGATTTGCAATTTCATATATGATCATCTATTTATTATACTATGTTATGGAAGTGTTTGTTTTATTCCATAAGTTAAAAATAGAATAAAATAAAAAGAAAGAGAAAAAAATAACCATTCCAGTACCTGAGTACTATGTGCTAGCCACAGGGGGAGAAAGAAAACAAATGAACAACATGGTCCCTGCCTTAGATCACAGTGTTTTAGGGAGACAAGATCCATACAAATTTAATCAGAGCACAGTAATGTCAATTATTCTTACTGTTTTCTTTTTCTTACAAATACTAATGTCTGTTCAACGACCTTTCATATGTATTATTTCATTTCATCCACAAAACAGTTTCATACAGCAGACAGAGTAAGCGTCATAGATGGGGGAAAAGGTCATTTCCCCAGAATGATTGTATACTTAGTAAGTGACAGAATTGGAACCACAACTCTGTTGATTTTTAGTCCTGGACTTTTTGCATTAATTACATGAAATTATGTAGAATGGCTTTAAGTCTAATGTTAGCATATATATAATATAGAAAAAGGACAGATCAATCAGCAATGAATCCAGAGAGGAAATGGGATCTATGTGGGAACCTTAAAGGCTGGGTGGGATTTAGATACCACTCATCTCTTTATCCCTTCATACCAGGCAGGTTAGACCTTGCAAGAGAGAAGGGACAAAGTAAAGGAGACAGTACAGACAGTATAGACTGGATCAGCACATTTAAGGAATGAGTAATTAGATTACCATTATTCCAGAAAATCTGACTAGATTCAAAAGATCCAGTTATAGCAAGTGTATTCAAACTCCTCAATTCAACATTTGGATCCTTTTGCAGCGTGGTTCCACTGTATCTCTCTAGAAAGATGGGTTTGACATTGCTACACCTCAAGTACTCTGCATTTCCACCAAATTGACCTAGTATCTAAGCATTGTACATGACGTTCCTTCTCCTTCCACCCTGCCTGTGCAAACCCCTTTCTTGGATTGAGCTTCTATAAGCTTGGGTTCAAGGATCACCTCCTGCAAGAGGTTTTTCCTATCCCTCCAGTTGATAGTGTTTGACCTGAATTACTTTGTATTTATGTGTGTAATTATATATATATATGTATATGTATATTATATATATATATATGTGCATGTACACATATATATCTGTGCATGTATTTCAATGTGTATCCTAGAGAATAGAAAGCAATTCAGAAAGACCCAGTTTGGAGGCCTGGTTTCTTCTGTCTCTGACACATAATGGCTGCATGACCCTGGACAAGTAGCTTAGCCCTCCTTTCCCAAAGTGACTGAAAATACTAATCCATATTCATACGGGGGATTTCTTCAAGGGGAGTTATCTATAACAATGAAATTACAGGTACAGACTAAAATCTGCCATCTATCTGTCTATCTATCTATCTGTCTGTCTGTCTGTCTGACTGTCTCTCCATCTGTCTATCTGTCTGTCTGTCTGTCTGCCTGTCTGTCTATCTGTCTGTCTGTCTATCTGCTTAGGCTGCTTAGGTGACACAGTGAATAGGGTACCAGGACTGGAGGCAGGAAGATCTGAGTTCAGATCCAGTCTCAGATACTTACTAGCTGTATGACCCTGGGCAAGTCACAACCTCTGTTAGCCTTAGTTTCTTCACCTGTTAAGTGGAGATAATAATAGCGCCTACCTCACTGGATTGTCATGAGGATCAAATGATAACTGCTTTTAAATTATTATTTAATAATTATAAAGCACTTAGCACAATGCCTATGTGTATATATGTTTGTATGTATGCACACCCCACGCAGAAGTATATATATATGTGTGTGTGTATGTATGTATGTATGTATGTGTGTATATATGTATCTATATACATACATACACAATACATATACACATGTGCATTTTTAAAGCAATTCACAGCAATATACGCCTATGTTTATGCACATTTATGTAAATGTATTTAAATATAATATTGATGTATTAAAATTATACAAATTTTAATTATGAATCTATATAAATTTGTTATATATAATAGATGTCTGTATTACCAATAGAAGACAGACATATATATACACATACATATATATACACCTGATGTGCATATATAAATATGTATATGCATATATAAAATAATATGAATACAAGTTTTATCTGTGTTCATTATCTAGCACAATGCTTATCTTATAGTAAGTCCTTATAGTAAGATTGTTGAGTTGAACTGAAGCAGAAAAAGCATTTGGGGAAGTTAATGTGTGACATAAACATGAGGCATTACATTACACTACATTAATACCATAACCACATCAGAATACAAGATTATTCTCCACTGTGTGGCTTATTATGATCTAGAGGATCTTCCCAGGGGGCCCAGAACTTGAAGTCCATCTCCTAGCTCATCATCCTCTGACCAGGATGATTTGCCACTTAGAGTTGAAATCACACATAAATCCATTAATCTTTTGTTTGGCTCTCTTATTCCCTGCTGATTTGAACATCTGCTTGCAAGACGCCACTCTAATTAGCACAAATATGCTGTGCTGAAATTAAATAAATATCCCAGTCTATTTCTGCTCCTGCCACCTCCCATTCCTTCCGTTACCTAAGCTGGAACAATCATGATTCTAACACAAGTCCCAGGAGTTCTTTTGTGGTTTTTTTTCTGCCATCAAAGTTATATCCAAGCAGCATCAATTAAGACTATGTTCATGTCACAGATCCCAAGGAGTGATGGCAAAAGGATTAAAACTAGAAATGGAGTGGTAGAAAGGTGAGAGAATATGAAATTCTGGAGAAGATCATTTCTCCAAGTAGGTAGGTAATGGCTTATTCTATTTATGGGCAGAGGTGGACCTACTCATGTAACTCAAATCCTAGCTGTACAATAGAAAGAGTAGAGGATCAAGGATCCTGGGTTCAAATCCTACTTCTTCTTGATCAGTTATGCCACTCACTAAGATCACTTTTATGAACTGATAGTGGGAAAGCTAATATGGCACAGCAGAATGAGTGCTAGGTTGAGGGTCAGGATAATTTGATTTAAATCCTAGTTCTGCAATGAATTCTCATCAGATCTTGGGCATTTCATTTCACCTCTAACTTTTCTTCATTGTTCTTCTTCATAAGGAAGTAAGACTGGATAATACTTAAATTCTCTTGAGTATTACATGAACTCTGTCATTAAAGGTAGAATGCTTTTTAATTACTGACTTCTGTCTCACTATACTTACTGAACATAAAAGTTGATTTAGTAGGGTCATGGAGCCTTAAATGAAATAGGAAATGGGATGGTGACATGGTCATGATTACCTATTATAACAGGGATGGCATAGGAAGTCAGAATTCCTAAATAATTAGTGGAATGCTGATGTGTTTGCAAGGAGGACGTTAGATGTCACAGAAAAGGAATGATGGAATTTAAGTATGAAATCCATATTTCCCAGCTTATTATACATTATTTCCATCATGCAGTCTTTGGTTCGGTTCAAACTGTCTTTCTAGCTCTTACTCATACATCCCACTCTGTTGAGAGGTAACCTGTACAAAGGGAGACAAAAGATAAATTGGGGAATTATTAAGAATAGTAAGAAAGGATAGTTCAAATGAACCAAAGACTACAGGAAGAGAAATAATGTATGATAAGGCTGGAAAGGGAGGTTGGAGCCAGGTTGTAAGGGATTTTAAAGGCCAGAGAATTTAATACTAGAGGTGAGAGGGAGTCACTGGAATTTATTGATCAGGGAGTAACATTTTGAAACTTGTGCTTTAAAAATATCATTCTTCAGTCAGGGGCGAGTGGGATTGGAGAGGAAAGGAGATGACATGAGGCAAGAAGACAATTAGAAGGCTTACTGGTAAAAGATGATGAGAGCCTGAACCACAGAGTAGACAAGGGATCCATGTAAGTTATGTTGTGGAGGCAGAATTGAGAAAAAAAAATAGCAGTGGAATGAATTCAGGTTGTTCCATAGTCTTAGTACAGTTTAAACTTTCATATGTTTTTTGGGTTGAACTACATCTTCATTATTCCTGTTTGCTTCTATTGCCCTGCCTGGTTTCAACTCCACAGAAGAAGATTCCCCTCTAGGATAAGTTCATCACCACTAAATTCACCACCATGTTGCCAAGTCAAGGCTTGACTGACATCCCCTCCCTATGCTTCCTCTCCCCTCTGATTGGAGGGCAGAGTACTGAACTCCTCCCAATGCCTTCCTTTATAGAAAGTAGAAATTGGACTGCCGGCCCACTCCATTTTCTATCTGTTGCATTGCCTTGTATCATCTCTATGGAACAAGATGCCCCTGTACCTGTTATTGTACTTACTGCACCCTGGTATCTCATTCCTGCCACTGCCACCACTTTCCTGTTTCCTTTGTTGTGTTGTCTCCCCCTTTAGATTGTAAGCTGCTTGAAGATAAGAACAGTCTTTTTATTTCTTGAATCCTCAGTGCTCAGTACAGTGCCTGGCACTGTAGGTGCTTAATAAATGTTTATTGGATTGGACTAAAAAAGTAAGAATATAAGATGACTCTGAGTTTTGTGACTGACTGCAGGAATAGTGATTCACTTGGTAGACCCAGGGAAGATCAGGAAAGGGCTGGGTTTTATGTACATGCCTTCTTCCTTCTATTATACTACAGTCACTTTGAGGACAGTAACTGGGTTGTTTTTCATCTTTTATACCTAGGACCTTTCATAATGCCTTAGAAATAGCAGATACTTAAAAGGTGTTTTCTGAATTGAATTATATATTAGTTGATTCAGTCCGTTGTTTCATCATATTCAAGGTTTTTTCAAAAATCCCTATTCTCTCATCTAACGTACTACCTTTTCATCCCAGATTGGTGCCATGCAGAAGTTTGATAAGCTCTATATACAACTTTGTACAACTTAAGAATGAAGTCAATAACATAATTCTCTTAAGTTCTTAGTGTTGATAAGTGTAACAATTTATGTAGGCCAAGGGAAGACTATCTCCCCAGGCATGGAAAATTGAGAAGTGAACTAAGGCTCATAATAGATCCAGTATAAATGTGTGCGTGTGTGTATGTGTATGTATATATGTATACACACAGAAATATGCATGTGTATATGTGTATATATGTATATGTGTGTATATATGTGTATATATATGTATACAGCTTTTTAACAAAATAATAGATTTTATATTGATAAAACCTTAATTACCTCAGCTATCCAATTAACATTAAGAAAAAGGGTGCCACTGGAATGAAAATATAAAGTAATAAGAGTAACCTATGCACTAATTATGGTCCTTTCAAACTCACAAACTGTTTATAATCACTATTTATTGTAATCTAACTTTGTTGTTCTCCTAGACTAATTAAAAATCACAACCTCCAGATGTTGAAGTGTAGTCCCAGGTCTTGGCCTCTAACAGAGACTATAAGCATTTTGCCTTATTATTATGCTAGCCAACAGAAGGATTGAGGAGTGTCAGAAGCTGAGTTCAAATTTTTCATTGCAGGCTTTCATGAATCAGTAACCCAAATATCTTGAAATCAATTAATCAACAATCATTATTAATCACTTACTATGTGGCAGTCACTGTGCAGACTATCTCCCACAGAGGAGACCAAAACAAAAATATCATCCTTGCCCTCAAGGACCACACATTCTAATGAGGGAAGCAATGGGTCAATCCACTGAATTTTTCTACATGGAAAATCATTCCATTCCAGGGTTAGAATAGTAAAATAAGATTGGATCTGAATGAGAAGTCTTGGATAGGAATCTTGATTCTGCCATTTACTGACTGTAAGATCTTAGACATATCACTTATCCTCTCAGTGACATAGTTTCTTCATTCATTAGTCACCTAGATCATCTCTAAAACTTCTTCTAACTCTCATATTTTATGATCAAACACTTTTGGTTTCATTTAGTTGGTTTTATTTGGTTTCTGTGGTACTCTTCCCAGGAAGTCTTCCTACCAAAGTGACCAGGTTTTTGTAATCTTTACCGATTCATTACTTTAATCCTGGTCTATAAATACTGGTTTTCCAAAGCTTCTGCACACTTCACTTCAGATCTCTTCCCTCCTTTCATTCTCTCCATTAGTAATTTCTTATACTTTCATGCATTTAATTATCAGTCCTACACAGAAGACTCCTAAATTTATATAGTCAAATTTAATCCTATCCCTAATCTCCATTACAGCATATCTAACATCCTGCTGTAAATCTCCATCTGATTATCTCGTCAACATGTGCATTGGACAGTCCCTGACTTAAGAAGTTTCCATGATTTCTTGTTGCCTTTAGTATAAAATACAACCTCTTTTACTTGGTACGCTCAAAATATTCAAATGGATTTGTGGATCAAAAGCGATCAATTCTTACGTCCCTTCAAACAGCTCAGCAATCCACCCATGCCTACCCATCCTATGTAACTCTTGCCCATGTTCTCTCAAAAGTTCACCACAGAAGGTAGAACATGATAGAAGTCCTTCTTACTTTCTCTTAGCATCAGAAGGTTAACAATGGAGAATTTTGCTTTGTTTTTGCATTGTGATCATCTTACCTTCCTTTTATCCAGTTCCTTAATGATATTTTTTACTTCTGTCTTTTTTCAGAGTTCCTCATTGGCCCTGTGTTGTAGACTGATCACACTCATTGTGAACCTCTCCATTGCCCTCTGTTACTCATATTTTGTTCTTCGAAAGATTGACTTTTACTATCATGGGAACCTTAGGGTCAAAGAAAGACCGATTTCCTGAAAGCAATCCAGTTGTCTTCCCTTATCCTTTTCACTCTGGACCCAGCTCATTGTCCATCTGTACATTTTACACCAGGTATACCTACTGTGTTTATGTACAGATGCTGAAATCTATGCAAAGGACAATCTTCATCCATTTGGTCTTTCCTGTGTGGATGGATAAGTCAAACTCCTTTAATTTAGACATTTTCCAGTGGATTTTGTAATGTTCTGAGTCTTGATTCAATCAGCACAATGCCATCAACAAAGCCTTAGCAGTCTGGCTCCTATCTATAGTTTCAGCTTGATTATATATTACAACCCTTGATGCACTCTATACTAGAAACTCATCTGCTTGTCGCTCCTTTTATGCAATATTCCATCTTCCACATCTGTACCTTTCTACAGACTAACCTCCATGCCAAAAATGTTCTCTCCAATCACCTTAGCCTTTTGGAGCCTCCAGATCCCTTTGGGACTCAGCTTAAGTGTCTCCTCCTTCATAGGTTTTTCCTGATTTTGAAAATTAACCCTTAGTGCCCCTCCACCAACCCTTAGTGCCCCTCCACCCACTCCCATTATCCATGTCCTATAATGACTTATTTATTAACGTATCACTTATACCCCACCCTAGGAAAAAGGTAAAATCCTTGAAGGCAGGAGTTTTCTTGAATTTGTATTTGTATCATCTGTACCTTAGCACAATGCCTAATATAAAACAGTAACTTAATAAATGTTTGTTGATTGACTAATATTGGCTAATCTTCATGCCCCTAACTATCCTGTAAAATGTAAATTCCTTGAAGGCAAAGACTTCTTCATTTTTTACCTTTGCACCCTCAATGCCTTTATGGTACATAATAGAAGCTTAATCAATGCTTGTTGAATTAAACTGAATTGATTGGCAAGATGACAAAAGTAGCTGAACCATGATAAGCAATAAAAATTTTTAGAGAGAATATCAGCTGAAAACATGTGTAAGATAAAAATTTTCCATTTTATGTTTACAAGGTCCTTCCTCCTATAAAACATTTGGCAGAGCAGTCTTCATATTATTTTTTCTTCTAAGGGTAACTGAAATTCAGACATTCTTTCAACCAGTGCTGACTTATGTATAAAAAAGGATGGAAAAACTGGATGAGTAGGGTTCATAAGAGTTTAAGCAATTTTAATTTGAAGCTGTCTGTCATTGATTAAGAGCATAAAATTTTAGAGCTAACCTTTGGGGTCAGATCCCCCAAAAAACCTCTTGTTTTGCAGATTAGATGAGGGCCATAAAAGGGACATGACCTGCCTGAGGTCACACAATAAGGCTATGGCATAAGTAGCAATATAATCCAAGCTAATGTTCTTTCTGGAGGATAGCAAACAAATCTCTTAAGATCCACAGTCTGTATCTTCTCAGTTCATGCTGGAACCTTTTCATTCAGTGACAACCAGTGTACGATATTGAGTGTTATACTTAGATCTAAGATATCTGTATTTCATGAGGAGTAATTCCTGAATGAATGAATCAGAGAATGAAATAGTTATTAAGTACTTACTCTGTGCTAGACACTGTGCTAAGCACTAGGGATACGAATTCAAACTAGAAAAATAATCCATATTCTCGTAAAGTTTATATTCTAATAAAGAGAACACAAATACACACATGTGCATATATGTGTGCACTGTATATGTATACACACATGTATTATACATGCGGGGTATATAGGTGTGTATAACTGCATGTGTGTATACTTACATACATATATAAACATACACATACATGCATGCACGCATGCATACATATACGTGTGTGTGCATTTGTGTGTGGAAGCAAGGGATAGGGAAAAGAATTTCAGCCTAGGGAATCACAGAAATTGTGAGTGGATACTTGTCTATTGTCATAGCCTTTCTAGTAGCAATGCTACTATTGATTTGACTACCGTTCCTGGAGCAGAAGCAAGAAGTACATTGTGATGGAAGGGATTCAGAGAGAAAGGAGGAGAAGTGACAAAGCAAAGGGCAGAGTTTCATTCATACACCAATAAACTTGGAACAGCTTACCCACCAAGGCAGAGTCCCAAACGCTGAACCGATTGGTTCCTCCAGGCTATTCTCCAGGGGTTTTTTTTGTATATGCATACATGCATGTACTTGTGTGCATGGACCCATGTATGTGGGTGAGGGAAAGGATAGGCTATAGATACTGGAGAGCCAGGTGTAGATAGTTGCTGCCTACTGATTGGGCAGAGGGGAGGGGGAAAGCAGCAAGGAAGATGGAGTCTCTTCCTGTTTCCTGGTATATGAATAGATGGAAGGTGAAAGGGTTGCATTAAATGGCCTCTGAATTCTTTTCCAACTCTAAATCTGTGATCTGAAGGCACAGACACGGGGAGCTTCTATTCACTTTCTTCTTCAGTAAAATGAAGGAATTGGACTTAGATGTTATCTAATGTCCCCTCTGGCTCTTAACTCTTCAAATCTTTAAGGACTACAATTTGAAGGGAATGCTGATTTTCAAGTCATGTAAAGAAATGAGTCAAGGCAACCTAGGGGAAAGAACCACTGGAGTACATTCTGCCAATGGATTCACTCTCGCTGGAGTTCTAGCAAAGACTGCATGACACACATCAAGTGTGCTATAGGGAGATTATCTTTCTGGTATGGATGGGTAGAACTGGGAAGCCACTGAATTCCCTTCCAACTGTGAAATTCTGAGATACTTTGAAATGTGATTCTCCATTCAAATAAAACAGAAGTAAAGCCTATAATATCCTTGCCTTTCCAAGGGAAGAATGGCTGCTATCTTGCTTAGACATTATCCCTTTTGTACAGTCCCTTGAGCTTGAGGGCATTTTACCCATAGAACATTCATACGTTTAGGGAACGTGGTAATGACCAACAGAGGGGAAAGCCATATAAAATGAGATATGTCTGTAACAGCAATGCCTGGAAAGTTGGGTTTCTGCTTTCATAGCCAATTACAAGGAGGCCAGTTGTAAAAAGGATGAAAAGAGGGACCTCCCCTAAAATCAAACTGTACAATAAACAACAAAAGCCTCAAGTCCTGCCTGATGCTGAGACTACAGTTCATCTGCAGGTCAGATTTTACATCTGTCAAGCCTGACCTTGCCCCTTGAAATGAGCAGACTGGTGCCTTTCCCTGTAAATGAGTCCTATTAACCTTTGAAGATTAAGCACACATAGAGTGGCCCTTCCAAACCTTGCCCATTCATACCACGTTGTCAAATACATAGAGCAAACACATTTACTCTGGGGAAGGGCTCTTTTTTTTCCTCCCACTCTTCTGACTGGTTGCTTGAAAATAGGCTATGTTTCAATAATTACTTAGAAATAAGGCCTGTAGATCCACAGGTTTGCAGTGTTAGAAAAGAACAGGAATTTCAGGTTCCCCAGACATATGAAGGTATATGTTTGCAGTCTCATACTTCAAGGGAGCATTATGGTATATTGGAAAGAATGCTGGGCCTCAGGTCAAGGGATAGCTGGTTCGAATACAACTTCTAACACTAACTAGTTGGATGAGCATTGGCAAGTCATTTTACTGTTCTTTGCCTCAGTTTCCTCATCTGTAAGAGGGGATGATGATATCGGTAGTGCATACCTCACAGGATGCTATGAGGATAGAATGCAATAATGTACATCAAGTGCCTTGCACACCTGAAAGTACTGTATAAAAGTCAGTTATTATTATGTGAATGAACTATAAGCCTCCCAGTTTGTTAGCTGATTCTGCGGTAACCATTCTGAGTCATGCTCATAAAAAAAAAATACTACTATAAAAAGACACTGGCAAATATACCTGGTCTTGCTTATTTCTATTCCTGAGTCTATGTTTAAGACCAGTTTGCTAAACCTTTTATCTGTCTTGTATCATAATGGACTTACTTATAACAGTGTTTGCCAGGCTTGGAGATTAGGAAAAGCATCAGAGCTTAGAGGAAAGAACCTTGGATTTGGAATCAGAGGACCTGGGTTTAAATCCCACTCTGTTCCTTCCTACCTGTTTACCCTGGAGTGAATGATTGGCCTCAGACTCTCTAGGTCTCTCTTTTCTAATATATAAAATAGTTAACCCACTTTTAGGTCTAGATTTTGTTTTCTTTTGCAAAGGTAAGGGTGATTTTCTGAAAAATAAACCAAAAAATCCAATCAGAGATATAACATACTTAAGACATGCTTTGCTCAGACTGAATCTAAAGGGGAAATCTAGAAAAAAGATAGGGTCAGATAAGAGAGAATGAATTTAGAAAGGCCTGCTTCCTAAAAATGTCAACAGAATTACTTGGAAATTCCTTGAGAGTCTAAAAGATCTGTGATCACAATCTCTGCATGCCTTTGCTTATGAATTTCAGTGAGCAAAAATCTCAGCCCCAGTCTTTTTGTGATAAGACTCTCTGAACTGAGGTAGACTAGTCCTTGATGGGCATCCACATGGTCTATCACTGGCCCACCATCTAACTTCTTCATCTTTGTAGAGTTTATGTTCCACAATTATAACCTTATATAGCACTAGGTCACTGCCATGCCTTGATTGCTAAGGTCCCATCCATCTCTAAATCTAAGGCATCAAAAAGGGAGTTTAGTATACCCTGGATATCTTGTTAATGTTATTTCTATTACCCTGTATATATTTCCCTGCAGTACTTTGTAGTAAATCCCTTTTAAAATACCTAGGGGAGTGATATGCTGTTTTCAGGGAGCAAGAGGAGAGACTGGAAAGAACTTGCATTTGCTTTCAACAGGAGAGGTATATGTTGTGAACCTAAGGAAAACAGAGTGGAAATATTACCAGAAAAAATTATGCCAAAATAATTATTAATAAGTCACTCTAAGGTCAACCAATTGCCCATTTTGAGAGCTTTGGGGGAAAGGGCAGTAGAGGAATGCCAAGCAGGGTAAAGTACAGTGAGGAATATGTATGCCTTGACACCATTATGGTAGCTCTGAAGGCAGAAACTATGAAATGTTGACTTATTGGGACCTGGTGATAGTACTAGTTGGATTATATCCCAGTCAGTACAACAAAACTGCTCCTATGAACCTAAGAAATCCATGGAGCAGCAGAGGGAGGGCTGTAGGCTGATGTTTCTTGAACCTATTGTGACACTCAATCAGGACAAGGAAAATAGAGGAGCAAGTGGGACCCCGTAATGTTCTAGTACCACAAGAAGGAAAGTTATATTTGAACAAATCAGAAATATCAACATCACACTTTATTAGAACTATTTCAGTACAAATAGTACTGATCACTAAAGCAGACAAATCACAAGAGCTCAGAAAATGGACTGAAAATATGAAAACTCTCATTATCCACAATAATTTATCTAAACAAAATTGGAAACATATTATTATTATTATTATTATTATTATTTACCAGTATAGGTAAAGACTTTACATTATTTTTGTTTTGAGTTTAAAACTCAGCTCCAAGTTATAAAAAAAAATACTGATTGCTAACCACTGGGGACAATCATAAAAAACATTAATAAATCTAGGTGAGACAAAATAAGAAATGAAATTGAGGAGCTGAAAAAATCTAAAAAGGAAAACTTTGAAGGCCCTGAGGTTATTGAGACTCTTTGTTTAATATAAACTACATGTTCTACCTAATAATGAAATAAATGAGTAAAAAGCACCATTGTCTCAAATAATTTTGAAGAGGAGATGAGCATACTTTAACTGGAATCCAGAAATGCGTTTTTAGAGTTTCCATGAATCCAGCTATCAAAAGAATTATGCTACAGGAAAATAGTTTCTAAAACTAGTATAAGCTATAACTGAATGAATGAATGCATTTTCCCATTTTATTTTAGGAAAAAATAAAATATTTCTGAACCTATACACATAAGATTCATAATTATTGGCTCAAATATTTTATAGGTGTGCAAGAATTACTAGCAAAGTACATAACCAACTTCTCAGATGTAAGCCTGATAGCAAACTTCTTTAACAGAGGGAACTATGTATTTCTTGCCAAAAGATAAACACAAATATCATAGGTTTATGTCCTTTATACCAAGTAGTCAGAATTTCTATTCCTAAAATAAACCCATAAACGTTACAAGACAATATATCGAATAAGAAACTGAAGCTGTGTGTCAAAATGTCCTAGGGGTGAAAACCTTAAGTCCAGCACCACTTGTGCTACTCCAAGGTGTTGCTCTAATCATCTCATCAGCAAAGGTGGTTGCCTGATCACATAACCAAGGGAGCCGTCTAGGAGCTGTACCAATACTCATATAATGTGAAAAAACTTAGATAATTGTCTCCATCATGTTGGGCGAACCCCTTGCAGGAAAGGTATGGGAGGGTAAAGACAAGTGTCCCATAGGATGAAAAGTTCTGGTAGGGTGGTTTGGAGGGAGCACTTGTACCAGGGAAGTCATGCATTGCCATGTGATTAATAGAAACTATTACTTTCAAGATGACCTATCAAGTTAGAGTACTTTACATTCTTTATCTGAAATGAAAGTTAGAGTGGCCAGAAAACCCGAAGTTAACTGGGCTCTGCACCATCCAAACTACGCAAACCTGGAGATGAGCTTTCTGAACCTGAGATGTCCCAACAAGCTCTCTTTTCTTCTGCTTTTACAATTTTGCCTGGTGATCTAACCAGCTTAATTAATCAATCAATTCAATTCTTTCTACACAAATGATTATCATTCCTTCCTCCATCTTCCCTCTCTTCCTTCAAGGAGCTCACATTCAAATGGGAAGAGGGAGAAGATGTGAACAGTTTATATACATTGAAGGCAATCTTAGAAGGATGATATGGTATGGTAGGGAATGAAAGAAATGAGAAAGATCTTCCATAGAAGTTAGGATTTGAGTTGAGTCTTAACAGCAGCAGAGAAAGTTTAGAGGAAGAGATGAAGGACATCATTCCAGGAAAGAGAATACTAATGGAAAGGTATGGTGCCAGGAGACTGAGTATCCTATACAAGGAAGAACAATAGGCTAGTAGATAAGTAAATGCCTGGGGAGTGGAGTAATATAGAGAAAGATCTGAAAAGTAGGAAGGAGTCATGTTGTAAAAAGCTGTAAATGCCAAATGGAGGATTTTATATTTGATTGCAGAGGAAAGTGGGAACCAAGAGAGTTTACTGAGTAGGGAGATGGTGATAAGGTCAGATTTATACTTGAGGAAAATTAATTTGTTAGCTGAGTGAAGGATAGGTTGGAGTGGAGAGAGGTGAGGAAGGGTTACCAGCCAGATAATGATTGTATTGTAAGAAGTGATCTGATTAGGGTTTATAGCAGGGTGACAGCTAAGTGGCTGGAGAGGAGACATCGTATATGAGAAATGTGATGAGGGCAGAAATCTAAAATTGGGTATGTAGGGCAATTGTAGTAATTGTTGAGCCTGGATGACTGGGTGGATGATGGTTCCCTCAAAAGCAATAGGGAAATTCAAAAGAGGGGAGGGTTTTGGGAGAAAACATGACTTCTATTTTAGACATTTTGAATTTTAGATGTCTATAGGACATCCAGTTTTAGATGTCCAAGAAGCAGTACTCAGGGTTAGGGAAGAGACTAGAGCTAGATATATGTGGAAGGAAAGAAATAACTATTTATCAAGACCTACTATATGCCAGGCACTATTCTAAGGACTTTACAAATCTTATTTCATTTGATCCTCATAAAAACCCTGAGAGCTAGGTGCTGTTATTATCCTTCTTTTACAGTTGAGGAAACTGAGGCTAACAGAGCTTAAGTGTTTTTTCCAGATTTTTCCAGACATTAAACAGCTAATAAATGTCTGAGGTATTCCTGATTTTAGGCCACGTGCTCTATCCACTATGCAACCTAGCTTCCTCCTTGAGTGATGCAATAATGTCCTTTTTGCTTTTTGTTTTGGGGGCAGGGTGTCAGAGGAATTGAATTTTGGAAGGAAATGAGAATATTAGAGAACCAGTTACCTAATATGAGGCTAACAATTATTGTGGGAGAGGGAAATGAGATCATCAGAGAAGTTGTGTATAGCAAAAATGAGAGAATTTCTGCTTCATCATTTAGCTACTTAACCATCATTTATTACTCAGAAGATTTCTGCCACTATCTCCTCTATCATCCCTGTTCCACATGAAGAGGTGACCTGCCTGCCTGCAAAAGTTAACCCATCTAGCAACATAAGCAATACCATTCCATCCTGTCACATTCAACAAACTACGCCCTCTCTCATCCCCATATTTCTTTTCAATTTCTCCTTGTGTACTGGCTCCTTGACTCTGCCCACAAACATGCCCATGTCTTTCACATCCTCAAAAACAAAAAAACAAATCCTCAGCTGATCTTTCTATCCTTGTTAAACTATTGTCCTCTATCTCTTCTGCCCTGTGTGGTTAAGCTCCTTGAAAAGGCTGTTGAAATATTTGCCTCCACTTTTCTCTCATTCTCTTCCGAACCTCCTACAATCTGGCGTCTAATCTTATCATTCCACCAAAACTGTTCTGGATCCTTATCCTGGTCATTCCCACTAACTGTCCTGTTTCCTCTTCTCCTTTCCTCTATATTACTTTACTTTGTGAGTTAATCAAATTCCATAGATCAAATTAGCATCTTTATGTTGATTATTTTTGAGTCTACCTATCCCTAACCTCTCTTCTGACCTCCAGAATTGCTTTTCCAACTGTCTTTCCAACATCTCAGAATGGATGTCCAACGTCTCCCATTCCACACTTCTCTATTATTGCCAAGTCTGCCACCATGCTCACAATCCCGCAGATTTGCAACTTCACTTTTTTTCACCCCTTATATCCAATCTATTGCTAAAGCTCATCAATTCACCTTTGCAGCATCTCTGGAATTTGTCCCTTTCTTTCCTGTGATACTGCCACCACTCTGTTACAAGCCCTTATCACTTCTTGGCAGGAGAATTGCAACAGTCCATGGGCCAGTCTGCCTCACACAAGTCTCTTTTCATTCAGGTTCATAGATGATGAAGACACTTTCTCTACCAATTCAGATCAGGCTTTATCTAAAACTTACAGTCTTAGAGAGTTGCCTAGAGCATGAAAGGATTCAGTGGCTTGCGCAGAATCACACAGCTAGTGTATATCTAAGAGTCTGGGGAACTTGGATACAAGATTTTCTAGTTTCCAGACCAGCTCTCTTTCCACTATACAACACTGTCTCTCATTTCTTTTTTTTTAAAGAAAAATAAATATGCATTGAAGTTACAGCAACATGTACTCAACCTTTGTGCTTTATAACTTGGCCTTAGTTCCTGAAGGAAGCTGTGAATTCTCATCCTCTGTCAGTCTTTGAAAATAAGAGTGCTTCTCATGTGCCGGGATGACTTACAGGGGTTTGCTGTGGTTTACCAGAAAACCTTGCCAAATCCCTCCCAGGCGTGTGATTTCATATAGTGTTGTTTCCTTACACCCATTTCTCAAGAACCTTTCTAGGGGATCTTCTGTCAATTGACAAGATTTGAGGAAAAACACTGGAACTAAGCAACTGTTCCTATCTTTTGGAGCTTAGGTGCCCAGTAATTAATTGGGATGGTAATTTTGCTGCCCGGACTGAAATGTCTGCCTGATAGACTTTAAAATCGATAATCTCCTGGCAGAGCTCACAACAAAAAGTGATTACTGTAATTAGAGTAGAACATCCATAACTGACAGAGAAATTCTTTTCAAATTGCAAGTCTCTTTTAAGAGGAATACAATGTATATCACTAATAATTATTCATTTGGTTAAAGTCTCTGGAAATGGCTTTTGTTGAAACAGTATTATTTGGAAACAGAAAACCCTTGACAAAATCATCAAAAATGAGTGTGTTTCTTTTTCCTCCAGGAGTCCATCACAAAATGGAGATATTTAAGATTATTTGAAAGTTAAGTACCACCCATTCTCATGTTTGATGACTACCTCTCCCAGTGTACTACTGCAGGAAAAGATTCAGCTCTGATTCACTTCACTCTTGACTCTTGTCTGTCTCCTCCACAGTCACCTTCACCCTCTTCCCCAGCCTCTACCTTGGGAATTGTAAACCAAGATCAAAGCAACTCTGCCATTGTTCCTAGGTGAGGAGTGTCAATCAGTTTGCTAAGACCACACTCATCATCCCTCTAACTTTCTAACCAAAGTGCCCTACTCTGGTCTACCAATCCCTACTAGTTACACTGCTTTGTCTCCCCCATTAGAATGAAAGCCCCTTAGGGAAAAGAACAGTCTTTGCTTTTTGTATCCTTATCACTAGTGCTTAACATAGTGTTTTACATGTAGTAAATACTAAATACTTGTGGTTTATAATGGGTAATTTTGCCTCTAGCATGTATAAGAATGAAGAGAATGCAAATTGTTACTTGAATCTGAAATCACAGTCTTCCTAAAGGAGAATCAAAGGGAAGAACCAGTTTTAATCAAATGATTTTTCTGTATACTGTATTTTGATACTTTGAGTCACTGTCCTAGTGAAAACAGTGTTTGTCTGCAGTGAAAAAGGAAATAGGCTTTGTGAGAAATTTTGCAAATGTAATTCAGTTTCCCTATTCTATTCTGTTCTGTCCATCTGTCCTTTTTGTGTAGTTTTTTTAGTCAAATCCTTTTTGGGATTTTCTTGTCAGAGATACTGGAGTGGTTTGCCATTTCCTTTCCCAGCTCATTTTACAGAAGGGGAAACTGAGGCAAATAGGGTTAAGTGACTTCCCCAGGGTCACACAGCTAGTAAGTGTCTGAGACCAAATTTGAGCTAAGGAAGATGAGCATTAATGACTCGGGCCCAGTACTCTAACCATTGTGTTTGTCTAGTGTACTAATGTATTTATTCAACAGGATACTCATCCAACTGTATATTACAATCTGGACAATATGCATTTTTCATCCACTCGCATTTTTTTACATGAATGGTTAGGCTAATCTCTTGATTGTGGGCAGGGGAATGTCTCATTTTTGTCTTTGTATATCTAGAGTCTAACATAGTACCGAATAATTGGTGCTTAATACTGTATGGTAAATGATTGTTGCTTAATTGATTAAAGTGTATGGATATGATTGAGGAGTCCCTGTAGTGGTCTGGAGCTTTATGAAATAAACTACTTTCCAAATGCAAACTTTTGGGCTTGTTTTTACATCAAGCTCCAGAAGAGTATATAGCCTCCTTAAGATAGCAAAGGGCTGAGGTAGAGCCAAGGTGGCAGAATAAAGGAAGCACTATAGCTCAGCTTTCCCAATATTTGCTTTCAAACAATTTTAAAATAACATCTCAGACTGAATTCTGGAGCAATATAGTCAACAAAAGATTGGAGTGAGACATTTTTTCCAGTCCAAGACAACTAAGGAAGTTAGAAGAAGAGGCTTATGACACAGGGTTGGAGCTAACCTGGAGTGCACACAGCTACAGTCCCAGTTATGGACTTTGGAGGCAGCTGAGACGCAGCAACAACAGCTGTAGAAGCTCTCAGCCCAGAGATGGCAAAAGGATTGGACAACCAGTCAGAAAGAAATTATAAAGAAACCCTGTGCTAGCAATGGGAACAATAACAGGAGTTGTTTCAAAACTCCATTGCCCTTACACAGTTAGAGGGTGCAATTCCAGAGCATAGAGGAGCTCTAGTGCTTGCAGTTGCAAAGCAAGAAGGTCCTTTTCTGGGGAAGGACCTGAGATGAGACCAGGAGAGGAGGAACTATGACTCTCCCCAGAGTATACAAACTTGGAAGCACCAAAATTTATAAATCTCCAGAAATCACTGTGGAAAAAATCTGAAGTTTGGAACAGTGCCCTCCCCACTAGATGAGTGAAGTCCAACTTTAACATATAAAGTACAAAGTCAAGAAATCAACTGGAAAGATTAGCAAAAAACAAACAAAAAGAAGTTGACTACAAAAATCTACCCTGGTGACAAGGAAGAACAAGAAGAAAATTCAGAAGAAGATAATGATGTGAAAATAACTACAAGCTGTAAAGAAAAAATGCAAATTGAAAAGAGGCCCCCAAAAAATTCCTAGAAGAACTACAGAACAAGCAAAAACCTAATTTTAAAAATCTATTAAGAATATTACAGGAAATATTGGGGGGATATGAGAAGAATGCCAGAAAATTATGAAAAAACTAATAGCATGGTAAAAGAGGCAAAAAAAAAAAAAACCCTAAAGAGAATAACAATTTAAAAGATAGAATTTACCAGATAAGAGGTACAAAACATCATTGATGAAAATAACTTCTTTAAAAGCAGAATTGGCCAAATAGAAAAAGAGGTAAAAAAGCTCACTGAAGAAAGTAATTCCTTAAAAAATTAGAATTGGTCAAGTAGAAGGTAATGATTCCATGAGACATTAAGAAACAATAAAACAAAGTCAAAATAATTTTTAAAATAATAGAAGATAATGTTAAATATTTCATCAGGAATGCATGTGTGTAATTGACAGGCACTGTAGATGGGAGAACAAAGTTACCTTCAATAATCCCAATACATTTCCTGACACAAACACCACCTTTTAAACACTAATAATTTTCAAGTGATATTATATGTTTGCAATATATGCACTACCATCTCTAAAATATCAGCATCTTGGGTGATCCAAAGGGCAATCATGAGATGCACATTTCACATGTGTAAGCTGAAACATAAGAATAACTCAAGTTTTAAGAGGTGGTGTGGAAGATACCATAAAAACATGTTTAGTAAAGGGAATGGACAAGTCATTTTGTAGAATGAAAAATATGAGATGGAAAATCTACATGACTGATATCCATCAAATATTGATAGATCTTTGAGGGAAAATCTATGGAAAAGCAATGATAAGCATTCTACAAGGTATGAAACTGTTGATACTGAAGGAAATATCTACACATGTGATCATGGATCCATTAAAGTAGTACAATGTCATTTATGATTTTTTTATTCTTTTGAAATGTTCCTCTCTTTACCATATTTTTAAATTTTGATTCCTGAGTTCCTTTAAATTTCTTCTGTATGTATAAAATTAAATCCAACCACTTTTCCTGATTTAATGTTAGGTGCCATTTATACTAGCCTATCTATATATTAGTGAAATTTCAGAAGCAAAAATCTGGTGAATATGTTGTCATTAAAGATGAGATTGCAGAAATATTCCATTTTTATTCTATTTGTTTTTCTCCTTTCATCTATAGTTTCATCTAACAATCAGAGTTAGATAGGTCATATGTCAAATTTTCTACACATTTGTTTTTCTTTTCACTATTCTTCACCATTTTATAGAGAATATAATTCCCGTAATTGACCACCATCCTCTTCCATAACATTATCTAGGGTAATTTATATTCTAGATTAATATTGCCTTGGCTCCTATACCTCTCTGGTTCGCAAAAAAAAATTAAAAAAGTTTCTAGATGAACCAGTTTCTGGGTGCTTTTGATCTCTGCTTATGACTATTGTTTTACATAAGTTATTGTGTTCATCCTTTGTTGCCAAAGGACCATGCCATTACAGAAATGATGATATGACTTACATTTGACTTTGTTTTGAGTGAGGGAATTGCTGTGCAAGGTCACCAACCTCTATTCTCCTCTAGAGCCATCTGAATCCAGTCAGGATGACTGGAGATGGCCCAGGATGCAATGGGAGACCTTGGCCCCTTTAGGCCAAGGTCTATTCAGGAACTCATTTAGGGTGAGGTAATGCTCATTCAGTAAATAGACCTCCTTAAGAAGTAGCCAGAGAATGACCCCTTTAATGAGGCATAGAAAAAACTACATCAGCTTGGGAGGGAAACAGCAATAGTTACTATTGATAATCACTCTTAAGCCAGGAGGGTCCAGAAGAGAGACCTTAGGCAGGGGCCTAGTGTTGTCCAATCTATGAGCTTCAGAGGCAGTAGGTTTTAAAAGAAGGGAAGGGAAAGGAATCCAGTCAATAAAACCCAAGTTAATTGGACATCTTCTGGCCATTCAAATTTACCTTCCTTGGAGAAGAGAAGGAAGGGGAAGGGGAGACAGACAGGAGAGGAGGAGCCGAGTTACCCATTCAGGCAGCTGTGTCTACTCACAGATTGTTATGTTCAACCTTTGTTGCCAAAGAAGACCATGCCATCAGAGAAATGATGACATGACTTGCACTTGACTTTGTTTTGAGTGAGGGAGAGCTGTGCAAGGTCACCAGCCTCACTTCTCCTCTGGAGCCATCTGAACTCAATGACCAGATATTTGTCAGAATGACTGGAGATGACCCAGGATGCAATGGGAGACCTTGAGCCCTTTAGGCCAAGGTCTATTCAGGAACTCACTTAGGGTGAAGTAGAGTCCATTCAATGAATAGGCCTCTTTAAGATATGATAATCCAAGTCAATTTCCTTACTTTTAGCCTCCAATTTACTTTTAAATCAGCTTGAAATGACTTTATTTCAAAATTTCTATTTATATTTGAATAAGCTAAAGCCAAGAAAGATTAAGTGACTTTCCCAAGATCACACAGCAAGTTACAGAGCTCAAATTTGAACACATATCTTTTTTACCCCAATTGAAGTTCTCTTTCCACTATATTGACTTTGAGGTAGACACCCTATACAATGGTATGGAGATGGGAGATGGAATGTTATGCATGCAGAACAATAAAAAGATCAGTTTAGCTGGAATGTAAAGTGTATGAAATGGAATAATGCGTAATAAACCTTGAAATATAGGTTGAAGCCAGGATATAAAGGGCTTTAAATGTAAAATGGAGAAGTTTGCATTTTATCCATCAGCAAAAAGGAGCTGCTAGCAGTTCTTGAAAGGGGGAGTGATCTGGTCAGACTTTTAGAAATGTTATTTAATAGCTGTGTGGAGGTTAGGCTGAAACAAAATGAGCCATTAACCTATGATCCATGGACCGAGGAGAAGGAGGCATGGCTCCCAGCAGGAGCTTTGACTGGTCTCAAGTCAACCCAGATTCATTCTTTGGGGTTAGAAGAGAAAGAATCATAGACCTAAAGCCAGAATGCCTTAACAACCTCCAAATCCAGATCATTGGGCCTGACATGAAAGATTCTTTAGTCCCTTCAAGTTCAGGTTAGTACTGTCAATGTCCATCCAGCTTCTTGTGAGAGAAGTGGTATAACTGTAAGGAAGCATTCCTTGCTGGGCAACTTTTACTTATTCAGGAATTCCAAATCTATCAAATCTATGAGTTCCAGATAAGAGGAGGAGAGGTTCTAAATTTGGTTGTTTGGCCACATGGGTGAAGAAAAGGCAACAGAAGAGATGTTGTTGAGATAGAACTGAAAAGACTTGGCAATTGATTGAATATGTGTAGGGTGATAAAAAGTCAGCAGTCACTCTGGGTGACTGCAAAGATAAGTCCATTAGTCAGTAAGCATTTATTAAGTGGTTACTACATTCAAGGCAATGCGCTGACTGTTGGGGATAGAAAGAAACACAAAAAACCAAGTCCTTGTCCTCAAAGAACTTCTAATAGGAGAGGAAACATGTGGACAACGATGACTACACAAGCTATATCTAGGGTAAGTTGGAGGTAAGATAAGAGGGAAGACACTAGCAATGGAGTGGGAACTAGGGGAGGCCTCTTGCAGAAGAGGGGATTTAGGCTGTGTCTTGAAGGAAGCCAGGAACTAGAAAGGATAGGGGAAAGCATTTCAGATAAGAAGAAGAACCAGGGAAAATGCATAGGGTAGGGAGGTGGATTGCCATGTGTGAAGTACAGCAAGAAGGCCAATGTTACTCAATTGCATAGTACATGGAGGGGACTAAAGTATAAAACTGGAAAGGTAGGTAGGGTTCAGATTATGAAGAGCTTTAAAAGTCAAATAGGAGATTTAATATTTGATCCCAGAGGTTACAGAGAGCTACTGGAATTTATTAGTGGGGGGGGAGAGGCAATGTGACAAGGTTAGGTTCACAATTTACCAAGTTCACTCTGGCAACTAAGTGGAAGGTGGACTGGAATGGGAGGAAATCTGTAGTAGACAAACCATTCAGCAGGCTATTGCAACAGTTCAGGTTTGAGGTGATGAAGACCCTGACCAAATGGCAGCCATTTGGGGAAAAAGGAAGGTATACCAGAAATGTTGTGAAGGTAGAAATGATAGGACTTGGTAACAGATTAGCTGTGTAGCATGTGTTTGTATAATTATATATAAAACCATATTATGTAGGGGTGTGTGTGTGTGTGTGTGTGTGTGTGTGTGTGTGTGTGTACAAATATCTATATGTCTTCTGTCAAGACATGGCAATTGAACCCAGGGAAGCTGTTGAGGTTAATGAGAAAGGATGATGAAAGAAAAGAGACAATAGACCACGACACAGTCTTGGGTATATCCACAACTAGGGAATAAGGTATAGCTGATGATGCATCAAAGGAGACTGGAAAGGATCAGAAAGGTCAGTTACTTGTTGTTTCTGAGACCTTCCAGAAATAGTTTCCACTTTAGGATGGCAATGTCTCCTTTTGTCTAACAATTAATTATAAGTTTTCTGCCTTCTGCTTTGACCATGAAGGAATTTCATGTGCTAATCTGAGTTGAAATAATATAAGAATTTAGAAGTGACTTTAGGATCTTACAAGAATCATTTTTGCAAACCAACCTGATGGAAAAAGCACTAGATCTGGAATCAGAGCACCTTGGTGTTCTGGACTGGGCCTAACTGGTAATTAAGTTGGACATTGGAACAAAATGAAATACTTGTAGGTCATTCAGCAATTAACAAAAATAAATTTACTTGGCTTTAGCAGAAGGCTATTCAGCAAAGTTAGGCATTAAAGCTCCTTTGAGTTGCTTTAGCTAAGTGAAGACCTCTGTCTGAGCTGCACATACTGGTCCAGAAGCCAAGCATCAAGGTTGCCACTGGAGCTCTTCATGACTAATTTTTACACAGAAGTTACAGTAGTGTCAGTTTTAGACTCCAGATCCAACCAAGTCTCATGCAACATCTTAATTCCTTTTAAAGAAAAAATATAACCTAACTTGAATAGGGGAAAAGGGTAGGGTATTGTTCCTACTACACATCATTTAAATTTCACTTCTGATACTTACTACCTAAGTGATTTTGATCAAGATTTTTCTGTTCTCTAGGTGTCAGTTTCGTTGTCTGTCAAATGGGGAGACTGAACTTCGAACCAGATATTGTTTAAGGTTTCATCCAGCTAAAGATCCTATGATGAAATCTGTTCACGTTTACTGAACACCAACTATGCACCCATCCCTACCAGGGATGAAAAAAAATTGCAGATGTATCTATTCACATGCGCACTCACTTTTGTTTGGTATCTGAGAAAAAAATTGTTTTCTTCTAGTCTTGAATGAGGCAGATTTTACTCTATCACCCAAATCTGAGGCATGAGCCATATATCAAATGTATAATGGTTAATTTCTCCACACCATACCATAGGTCACCAAGGGACCTGGCCAGGTTAGACATCTGCACTATTGCATTCAGTTCTAGGTGCTGCATTTTAGGAGGTGCACTGACACACTGAAATACATCCAGCAGAGAGAAACTAGGGTGTTGAGGAGACTGACAAACTTGTCATGTCAAGACAGGGCAGATTACCAAAGATATTTATTCTTGAGAAGAAAAGACTTAGGAGGCAGAAAGGGACTGGGGAGGAGTTTATTGTCTTCAAGTATTTTAAGGACTGGCGTATGGAAAAGGGATTAAACTTATTCTACTTGGACTCAGGGGGCAAAATCAGGAGCAGTAAGTGTAAACTGCAGAGAGGTAGACCAGTTCAAAATAAGAAATCCATTCCAACAATTACAGTCACAGGATAGTGGGATCAGTTTTCTCGGTAGGTAGCTAAGTTCTTTATCACCAGCGTTCTTCAAGAGAGGCTTTTCTCTGGATATGGTAGAAGGGTTACCTGTTCATACATAAAATGGATTACATGGTATCAGGGGTCCTTCCCAACACTGATTCTCTGTGGTTGTGTTATCCTAAACAGCTGACATCTAAACATTTTGCCACTCACTGAGGCTACACAAGCTAAGCCGTGTCAATGAATTCTTCCCCTTTGCCAGTACCCTGACAAATGGCAATGTTGTTTGCCAAAGGAGAGAAATGAATCCAAATGGGTAGGGAGACTAGCTGACAGACAGCTGCCACTGCTATCAGGCCAAACATGCACAGGCCTCTGGCTGTGGTGAATCTATTAGAGTCTGGGAAGCTGGACCTGCCATAAATGTGTCCTATTCAACATTTTCAATGCTTCATGAGCTGCTTAGGCTCTCCCACCTTCTGTTTCCCTATCAGTAAAATGAGGATAATAATGCTTTTAATACCTATCTCACCAAGTTGTCACAAGGCTCACATGAGAAAATATCCTTTGTGAAACTCAGTTCTAGCTTAATGTCAGTTATTTTACTATAACTACTAGCGCTCCCTACTGTTACTGCTACTATTTACTTACTACTACTGTCGCCACTTTTACTATCTACTGCTTATTGCTATTGCGACCATCACTACATTTGCTACTACAACTGCTACAACTGTTCATACTACTACTCACTATTACTACTACTTCAACTACAACTTTTGCTACTTTTACTACTACCACTTACTACTATTATTGGTACCACTACTGCAACTTGGCCACTTACTACTATTACTACTACCACTACTGCCACCAACGCTCATAGTATCCTTACTTCCCTACTATGACCTACTGCTTTTGCTGTTTGCTACCACTACTTGCTGCTTTCCACTACTGCTTCTACTTCCACTTTCTACTACTACTTCCAGCTCTAAATTCCATAAACCATAATAGGACTACCTGGGGTAAATTTGAATGAGTCCATGAGGAGACAGGATCCAGTGAAGAAGTTGTTCAAGCAAAGACCACAGATAGGAAGCAAGAAGAGTGGTCAGCTAAACAAAATGGGCAGCTAGAAAGGGTGTAGGGGCTGTTTTAAGATCATAGCAACAAAGATATAGAGCTAGAAGAGGACTAGTTCATTTTCATATGAGGAAACTGAGCCCAGGGAGGTTAACTACACAGGAAGAAACAGGATTCAAACTCAGGTCCTCTAATTGCAGAGCCAGTGATCTTTCCATCATACAATGTTAATTTTGGCTAAAGGTCCTTCATTCAGAGAGTGAAGGAAACTATAGTTCTAATTCAATATATCAAGGATTTATGACCTTGACCATGTGAATATTCCTTTCATTGTAATCCATATAGATTTTAACCCTTCTATACTTTAGTAGATAGACTCAAGAGTTGCTGCAGCTAAACATATTCATCACTTGATGATAACTGTCTAATGATAAGCTTCTCAGAGGTCATGTAGGTTGGACTTAAACCACAAGCTTTTGGAAACTCATTCATATTGAAATGTTTCCACCTTTGTAGGACCTGCTAGAGATTATTCCCTATCAATGTAGACTTTAAGAGTAATTTTCAACTAAGATGATGCATTGGGATTTTGTTGCTGTTTTTAAATTAATCTTTCCCCTCCTAATATCCCACCATCATCACTAAGCAAATTTAAAAACAACCCTGAAATATACCTCTCAATATATGTGAATAATCCAGCAAAACCTAAAAGTGCCATACTAGTCATGTCCAAAACTCATGTCTACCTCTGCACCCTAAGTGTTTCTTATACTTAATATCTCCTATTTTCTCCAACAAAATTCTAGCCCACATCTCCATCATTTGACTCAAAATAGTGAAATAGCTTTCTAAATGGCCTTCCTCCCATAAACCTCTCCATTTCATCCTGTATTCTGCTCCTACATGGTTATTTTGATCTTCCAGCTCAAAAACCATCAATGGTTCCCATTACCTGAACTCCTCTGCTTGATATTCAATGCTCATGGCTGAAATGTTTTATATCCCCTCCCTACTCACTTTAAACCACAGTGTCTTTCTGTCTTTTGAATATCTTTAGCAGTTATTATCTACACGGTTCTTCTGACACTTAACCATTGTCCTCTATTAGATTGTGATCTTCTTGAGGGCAGGGACTATTTTCTGCCTCCTTTTATTCCTAGCATTTGGCACATAGTAGGCACTTAATAAATATTTATTGACTGATTGACTAGGTAACCAACAGGAAATAAGAAGTCTCAGAAATACTCATAGATTTAAAGTTAGATGAGATCTTAGAGTCATTCTAATCCAGTCCTCTGTTTTACAGATGAGACAACTGAAACCCAGAGATGCTGAGTGATTTACCTAGTGATACAAAGTTAGGAAGTATCCAAGGTGACAATTTAAACGAAGGTCTTCTCACTAGAATGCCAGTGCCCTTTTCCCCATGGCACAGTACATCTTGAGAACACAAACTAATAAACATCATAACTACCTTTTGTCAGCACCTCTATTGCTTTTCTGTTTGCTTGTTTGACTTTCTTGTATGTCCTTATTTTTCCTCTGTATTCAATATCCCTTTCTATATATCAAGTATTCACTGACTGGGCACCAAGTCTTAGGGCTTCTTGATCCCAATCTGAATGCCACTCTGAGAACCCATCCTTAGCACCTTGGCTGAGCAAGGTGCAGTTCTAAATTCTATAGGTGATGCAAATGGTCAAAGATAAAATCTTTGCTTTTAAGAAGTCTTGAATGCAGGAACTCTTACTTTTGTTTTTGAATATCTAGTGTCTAGGATAGTATCTGGCACATAGTAGGTGCTTAACAAATTGAATGAAATGTGGATCATTCGTTGGCAGGTCCTTGGACATTTTCAGATATTCCTTGTCTGACTTCAGTTCACTACATCAAAATTTAGGACTAGCCTACAGAATTCTGGTGCTACATAACACAGGGAAGAGGACTCTGTAATGATGAGTCCCCTAACTGCCTGCTGAACCATTAAAGTTGACTATGGCACTGTGATGAAAAATAACAAAGAACTTTCTAATTGACTGCTGAACTGGAACTCAGGAGATACCAAAAAAGGCCACATGCCCCTCTTCTTGATCTCTTCCTTTTGACTTCAAAACGTGAGGACTGGTTTAAACTGTCTCTTAAGAACAAGTTGGGAGGGGATCCAGGAGTCAGGGTAGAGGGATTTTTATTCCCCCATTCAACTATGGCTTTAGTGTGTTTGTTCTTTCCTGATCTTATGCAAATGAGTACCCAGAAATAATTATGGAAAATCTGAAACTCATAAAGTTCTAGAAAGTCCAAAGAAGGCAACAACTGTCATATCCCTAGAGTATCAGTAGCTGATGACAAGGGAAACAAAAGGAAATAGTTAAACAAAACCAACTGATGCAATTACTTTGGCTGATAATATTTGTTGTATTATGTACCCATAGTCCCTCAAGTGTCTACTAAAGGGAAATAGATGCATTGGGAACAGAAAGCCACAGTCAGGAGGAGAATTCCTGGAGAAAAGTAGCAATGTCAGTGAGTTAGGTCCTTTATGGCAAAGCAAAGCAGTCATGCTAGAAGGGACTCTCTCTTCACCTCCATCTCCAGAAGCCCTACTGCCGATTTGAGGGAGTTATATAATGGCTTGATGAATTTGCTGTTCCCTGAAACTGGCAATAACAGAATAAAAGAAAGAGAAATAGAATAAAAGACAGCCTGTGCAAAATCCAGAGATGGAAGTGTCATATGTGAGAAAGAGTTAGAATTCCCATTTGCCTACTACAATGTAGAGTACATGAAAATAAGTCTGGAAAGGTTGCCTACAGTCACGTTATGAAGGGCTTCAAGTATCAGACCTGAGAGGGGAGGAGCCAAGATGGTGAAGTAGAAAGACACACATACTCTAGCTCTTCCCATGTAGCCCATAAAATACCTGTAAAAAATGACTCTAAACAAATTCTGGAGCAGGAAAAGCCACAAAACAACAGAGTGAAAGAGATTTCCAGCCCAAGGTAGCCTGGAAGGCCAAAAGGAAAGGTCGATCGCACAGGGCAAGAAGAGGAACGCAGCCCACAGAGCCCAGTCCAGCCTTGGCAGCAGGGCACACCAGGGATAGGACCACAACAGTCGTTGGGATGCAATCCTCAGCAGCAGCAGTGGTTTTGAGATGCCTCTACCCACAAATGCTAAAGATACTTCAAAGGTCAGTGAAAAAACTTTTTCTCTTTGGTGAGAAGGGAGCAGGGTCCTCCCCTAGCCCTAGTCCTAGGCAGAGGTGTCCATTTTTGGAGCCCTTTGCCTAAAGGCCCTAGCGCAATTGAACCACTGATCTGGGTCTCAGTTCTCAGTGGTGGTTGGGGGATAAGGAAGAGTACTGACTGGCATGGTGGAGCTGGTGGAGGCTCTGGAAAGGGAATTCTACTTGCAGATCCTATGCAGAAAAGCTTTGGTAGCTCCCAGCCCAGAGCGCAGGCCAGGAGAGGAGTAAACTTCTTGATTTAGCCACCTTGGAGGAACTGAGAATTTACAGGTCCCCAGAGTATACCACCCTCTTGACAAAGGAATCAAAAGTCAAGTAACTGCCTGGGAAAATGTCCAAGAAAAGGAAAAAAAAAATAAGACTATAGAAGGTTACTTTCTTGGTGAACAGGTGTTTTCTTCCATCCTTTCAGATGAGGAAGAACAATGCTTACCATCAGAGGCCTCCAAAATAAATATGCAATGGTCTCAGGCCATGGAAGAGCTCAAAAAGGATTTTGAAAATCAAGTAAGAGAGGTGGAGGAAAAACTGGGAAGAGAAATGAGAGCGATGAAAGTACATAATGAAAAGTGAGTCAACAGCTTGCTACAGGAGACCCCAAAAATGCTGAAGAAAATAACACTTTTAAAAACAGGCTAACTCAATTGGCAAAAGGGGTCCAAAAAACCAATGAGGAAAAGAATGCTTTAAAAAGAAGAATTAGCCAAATGGAAAAAAGGAAGTTCAAAAGCTCATTGAAGAAAATAATTCTTTAAAAATGAGAATGGAGCAGATGGAAGCTAATGACTTTATGAGAAACCAAGAAATTACAAAACAAAACCAAAAGAATGAAAAAATGGAAGATAATGTGAAATATCTCATTGGAAAAACAACTGACCTGGAAAATAGATCCAGGAGAGACAATTTAAAAATTATAGAACTATATGAAAGCCATGACCAAAAAAAGAACCTAGACATCATCTTTCATGAAATTATCAAGGAAAACTGCCCTGATATTCTAGAACCAGAGGGCAAAATAAATATTGAAAGATGCACCAATCACCTCCTGAAAGAGATCTGAAAAGAGAAACTCCTAGGAATGTTATAGCCAAATTTCAGAGTTCCCAGGTCTAGGAGAAAATATTGCAAGCAATTAGAAAGAAACAATTTGAGTATTGTGGAAATACAATCAGGACAACCCAGGATCTGATAGCTTCTACATTAAGGGATCAAAGGACTTGGAATGTGATTTTCCAGAAGTCAAAGGAAACAACCCAGCAAAACTGAGTATAATACTTCAGGGGAAAAAATGGTCATTCAATGATATAGAGGACTTTCAAGCATTCTTGATGAAAAGAACAGAACTGAATAGAAAATTTGACTTTCAAACACAAGAATCAAGAGAAGCATGAAAAGGTAAACTGGAAAGAAAAATCATAAAGGACTTTCTAAAATTGAACCGTTTACATTCCTATGTGGAAAGATAATATTTGTGACTCTTGAGACTTTTCTCAGTATTTGGGAAGTTGGAGAAATCATACACACACACACACACACACACACACACACACACACACACACACACATACACAGCACAGTTGAGTTGAATAAGAAAGTATGATATCTAAAAAAAATAAAGGTAAGGGGTGAGAGAGGAATATATTGGGAGGCAAAAGAGAAAAATGGAATGGGGCAAATTATCTCTCATAAAAGAGGCAAGAAAAAGCTTTTTCAATGGAGGAGAAAAGGGAGGATGTGAGAGGGGAAAAGTGGAGCTTACTCTCTTCACATTTGCCTTAAGGAGAGAATAACATGCTCACTCAATTTGGCATAAAAATCTATCTTACGCTACAGGAAAGCAGGGGAGACGTGGACATGTGGGGTGAGGGGAATGATAGAAGTTAGGGCAAATAGGAGAAGGGAGTAATTAAAAGTAAACACTTTTGAGGAAGGACAAGGTCAAAAGAGAGAAAAGAAGAAACAGCGGGCAGGATAGGATGAAGGGAAATATAGTTAGTCTTACACAACATGACTATTATGGAAGTCTTTTACAAAACTATACATATATAGCCTATATTGAATTGCTTGCCTTCTCAGTGGGGCTGGGTGGGGAGGGAGGAAGGGAAAGAAGTTGGAATTCAAAGTATTAGAAACGAATGTTGAGAATTGTTTTTGCATACAACTGTGAAATAAGAAATACAAGTTATGAGATATAGAAATCTATCTTGCCCTACAAGAAAACAGAGAAGATAGGGATAAGGGAAGGGATGGATGTGATAGAAGGGTAGGCATATTGAGGGAAGGGGTAATCAGAATGCATGACATTATGGTTTGCGGGAGGGGAGAGATAGGGAGAAAATTTGAAACTCAAAATTTTGTGAAAATGAATGTCGAAAACCAAAAATAAATAAACATTAAAAAAAAAGTGTCAGACTTGAGGGTATTAAAGGAAGCAGTATGGAAGCCTAGAAAGATAATTTGGAACCAGGTTGTAAAGAGATTTAGGTCAAACAGAATTTTTTAAAATTGTATACCAAAATAGGGTGCTATTAGAGTTACTTTAAAGAGCAATAACATAATCCTAACTTGTGTTTTTGAAATTTCCCTTTGGCACCTGTGTGGAGAATGGATTGAAACAGTGAGATTGGAAGGTCCAGTTTTTTCACTGCATTTTTTTTTCTGTCGTATCTTAGCACAAAATTAAAATGGAATTATCAATAAATATCACTGAGCCAAAACATCTTCCAGAACAATGGTATGAGATGCCTTTTCCAAAGGCATGAAGCTCCCATTATGAAAATATATTATGATGCAAAACTAAAGTCACAACAGACTCCCTATGAAGACAGTCTATGAATGATGTGGTTTACAATGCAGATATTTAAAATTAAAAGACTGTGGCACCCATACCACAAATAAATGATACTAATTCCATAAGACTATAAGCATTGTAGAAGTCTAGATTAATTTGTTGTGAATTATTCATCTTCTTAAAAATATTTCCTGCGGTGGGCATTAAGGACTTATAATTAGTAGAAAATGCCTTTTCAAAGACATCTGAGAAATCATGCAAAACATTCAGAGGGAAAGCTCAAATTTATTTTTTTCCCCTTTGATTAATATCTCATTAGGAAAACTGACCAGCCCAGCTTACACTGAATTCTCCTTCTGTGTAACTCCTCTGACAGTTATTGTCTGTACCTCTCATTTTGGTACCTAATCAGACACTGTCACTATTATTAACTTTTTATGTGTATACATCTTGTCCCTTTAATTAGATTATAAACCACTGAAGGGGAAGTGGTCATTTCTAATGCCATTATCTCTTCTTTGGCAGTCTATTATATGCATAACCTTTAAAACAAGTTGATTATTTCAAAATGAGTATTCTTTTTTCTATTTTCTTTTATTTATTCTTAGAGTTGCATAGATACCCTTTGTCTTTAAATCATTGTCATCTCTTGATATGCCCTTCTCCCCTGATATTGAACCTTC
The DNA here is from genome assembly GCF_028372415.1 of Notamacropus eugenii. Classification (NCBI taxonomy): domain Eukaryota; kingdom Metazoa; phylum Chordata; class Mammalia; order Diprotodontia; family Macropodidae; genus Notamacropus; species Notamacropus eugenii. The sequence continues at coordinate 554,663,215 of NC_092872.1, forward strand.
CCTTGTAACAAAAAAAATAGTTAAATAAAACCAATTGGCACAATTACTTTGGTTCATAGTATATGTTATTTTATGTACCCATAGTCCCTCAAGTCTCAACTCAAAGGAAGTAGGTGTAAAGGGCATATTTTTACTTCTAGTTTGAAAACCCATTATTTAGTGTCTGAGAGTGTTTCTTTCACCAATACATAAAGCAATCCTTTGATGCCTTGGTACCACTTAGTTCATTATTTTCTGTGACCAAAAAAAAAAATCATTTGGTAATAGACCTTCTAATAATTGGAATTGAGTAAATTTGTCCCAGAATGTTAAGTATCTATTGTTATATCATTGCTAGAAACCTTTTCAAGTTGGTACGATTTGCCAGAGCTAGTTAGTACTCCTCTGGCATAGCATTTAAGAGCCAAGATTCATTCCCATGCTATGTTTGGTTGGTGGGTGAGAGTAGAAAGTAAGTAAAACTAGAGGGTAGGCAGTTCTTGGGAGTTCCCTTCCTGTAATTTGGGGATACCTTGATTTTGAATTTCAAGTGAGAACCAGGAGAAATCCTAAGCGACCTTCTGAGTAACACTTAGAATTTAGTCAAACATTTTATTCCATAGAAGTAATGGAATAGAATCCTGCTTTGAACTAAAGATATATGCAGGCTCACCTAGAAAAGATGCATCTGGGAAATATAGGCTGAAAAAAATTGCCTAGTAAAGAAAACAATATCAACAGTGTTCAGCCTTAAAAAACTCTAAGACACTGGAGACATTTGTCATTTTATAGGGCTGACTTTGCATTGCCAGGACCATAGAGATTAATTCTATCCTCTTAAGCCTTATACCTGTCATTCAAGTAGATGCCACCAGGTGAACAGTTATGCCTTAGGTAAAGGCTGTGTAGGTCCATTGTTGAGGCTTTTCCTAAGTGCAGATTGCTAACCTCTCAGAATATATGGTACACATTTCAATCAATTAACCTTTTCCACTCAAATCTCGTTCACTGGGATCAATGTAACTGACAGTGAAAAGCCAACTGAGCAAGGGAGAGACAGTCTAGTATATTGGAGATATCACATAGGTCTGGAATCAAACTATCACAGTTGGAATCATAGATGTCCTTACCTAAAGGCTCAGTATCTCTATCCCTGTTTCATAGATGAGATAACTGAGGCTGTTACTTGCTAAATAAAATAAGACTAGTTAGTGTTAGAACTGAGGCTAAGAAACAAAGCTTTTTCATTCTAATTCAGTGCTCTTTAAAACTACCCCTAATGGGTCTGAAAAGTCCAGAACCTCATAGGGACAGGTAGGGTGGGAATGTGAAAATCATTGATAATATTTAAAGGAGATTATGAAGGAGCAGTTTTCTTAATCTGCCACTCTTGAGAATTGGGCAGATGCTAAGTGCCAAGCAACATCCAAATACTCCCAATCCTCGGATAAATAAAAATAATACATTAACTTGAGGTTTTCAAATGCATATGAACTTTAATATTTTTTTCCTGTCTTTTACGATAGTGAATCATGATTAGCACCATGAGGTGGCTCTTTGCTTATATGAGGTGTGGCTGCTGTTTAAATAACCAAGAGGATCAGGACAAACCACCAGCTTTCCCTCTTTCTGTACTTGAGTCTTCTGGAGCTTGAGGTAGATTTGCATACTCATTTGAATTTAATATGAACAGAAAACTGTTAAATATATTAGCTTTGTTCAGATAAACATCTGGTGGATCCACCATGTCCACTAAAGGGCAGTTGAATGCAAACTCATAAGGGATTCATTGTATTGGGAATACAGGGAAATTCTAACGTGCTGCCTTGTGGCAAAGTCTAGGACTTCTGTCTTATCACCTAGTTCTTCTCTCATGCTTCTAAGTAGCCTTTGGCCTTACTAGCACCATTATACTGTAGACTCTGGAGTGACCTTTCACGCTGTGGTCTAAGCTTGCTAACTGTCTCCAGAAGCTGCTCTTGGTCTGTGTCACCACCATTCACTCAATCTTTCAAGTCCTTTGGATTATCTTCAGTCCTTTCCATTTGTAAGTAACAGACGTGTAAATCACACTTGTATTGATGATCTCCCATAATATTACTGCTCATGCATTGGACAAAACTTACTAAAGAATAAGCCGTAGAGACGTCTTAAAGATGATCTAATGATCCAAACTTGTCATTTTATAGATGAGGAAATTGACACTTAGAGATGAACCTGGGTTTTCTGATCCTAATAATCTAGTACTCTTTTTTCTTGTACCCTGTTTTGTGAAGAGCTGTTCTTTCTGCAAGACTTATCAGTACAACCATAATATTATTTACAAAAATCAGAAAGATTTATGTAATTGGATAGTTAGTTATTGCTCATAGATGCATCATTTAAATATGATAAAAATGGTGATATTACCTAAATTAATTTAGGAAATTTAGAACTAATTGAACTGAAAAGATTGCCTCATAAAATGATACAAAAAAAGAAAATTCACTTGGAGGAACAAAAGGAATTTAAGGGAAGTAATTTTTAAAAACTGAAAAAATAACAAACCTTGCATTACAGATCTAAACTATACTACAATGAGTAGTCATTGAAACCAGGTGTGGTGGTGTACTCCTCTAATTCTACTACTGGGGCAGGCAGAAGCTGATGGATCACTTGAGTTTAAAAGCTGAGTTTCAGCTGATCTAAAGCCAATTGCTAATTCTGACACAAAGAGGGTAAGCCACCAGGATCAGAGGGTTACCAGGCTGATTAGGGAGTGGCAAACCACCATAGTTCAGGAAAAAATAAAAATAAAAAAACAAGTTAAAACTTCTGTGCCAATTAATAACAGAATTAGACTCATGAATGGTCACTACTCTTCCAGCCTACAAAGCAGGAAGATCAAATCTCTTTAAGAAATTAAGAATCAAGGAAAACTATCATTATAAGATCTTAGCTATATTATTAAAAGAGTATTCATTCTAGATATATGGTATTGATTTAAAAACAAAAGTGGTTCAGCAGAATTAAAAAAAAATACAGAATACAAAAAAAAAAAAAAAAAAAAAAAAAAAACCAAAACCAACAAGTCAATCAGCCAAAAAATATTTATTAGGCAGTTACTACATCCCAGGCAAGAATTCAAACTCTATGTTTGATTAATCCAAGAATACAAACTAGTTATATACTTCCAGGAGGTCAAAGATAAAGCAGTTCTACATACAGAACTATACTATAGTCCTACATACAGAATTATAACATCAGTTTTTTGATGGGGGGGGGGGAACTTGATTGTAAGTGCAGTGCCCATTCATTAATGGGGAAACAGATGAATAAATGGTATTTGTGAAAATGATGAAATATTATATTAGTATACTGTAAGAAATGTCAAATGTGAAAAAATTCAGAGAAACATAGAATGATTTGTCCGAAATGATGTAAAGTGGAAAATGAAGAACCAGAGGAATAATATATCCGACTACAAAAATTCATATGAAAATAATATTATCATATAGTTAAACACAAAATAAAGTCAAAGACCAGTAGTGTTTCCAGAAGACACATCCCAATGGTAAAGCACACCTTTCTCCTATCAGAAGAGTAATGGGGAATGAAGGGTGCCAAAGGTTTTTGTCTGTCTGTCTGTCTCTCATATGCAATCAGATGTAGTCACTTAATCACTGCATTAGTTAGCTTTAGTGTGTGTATGTACGTACATATGTGTGGTTGTACATGCACACACAAAAGGAGAGAGATTGTAGTAGAGCTTGGAAGCAGAAAGACCTGAGTTAAAATCTAGCCTCAGATACTTACTGTGTGACCCTGGGAAAGTCACTTTGCCTGTCTGCCTCAGTTTCCTCAACTTTAAAATGGGGATAACCATGGCACCTACCTCCCAGATTGTTGTCAGGGTCAAATGTGATAATATTGCGATGTGCTGAGCACGTCTAGCAAACAGTAGGTGCTCAATAACTGTTTAATGGTCAGGTGGCATGGCAATACTGGGAAATATCTGTCCTATATGCAAAAAAAGGAGGAAGTATTTTTATAGTAAATTTGATGTCATTTTACCTTTCATCAAGTAAGATAACATCTTTGATAAGGCTAATTTTCCTCCATGGCTTTAAATATTTTGGGAAAAAGACATCCTGTCTAATCTGATTAAACTGCTCCTAGTATAAATCAATAATAAATTTCTACAAAATATTCTCAAAGAAATGTAGTTATATTACTTTCAAATCCATGATGAACATAGACATCTCATTTGGAGGATAGAATATCTACTCATACCCCAACTAGTATCCTATAGCCTTTTATTTCAAAGAATAATAGAAGCTGGAAAAGTATAAATTATTTATTTTATGGATAAGCTTGGGTCTGCTGAGATGTGGTGACTTGTCCAGTTTTGCATAGGTATTTAAGTGGCAAAGCCACATCATATAATAAGGATCAGCTATCACCGATGGACATTCCCTAGAGCTACACTGATATCTACTGAATATTTTCTTAGTCAGAACACATTCTCCTTAGTGTTGGAAGGATTCTTTTCAAAGGATTTATGGAAAGGGATAGGCATTCTTGGCTTGCCCTACCCCACCCTGGAGCCTTGAGCCCTATCCATCCTTCTAAGGTTAATTTGCATCTATTCTGCATATGTCTTATATTTATCTATTTATGTACATGCTGTTTTTTTCATTAGAATGCAAGCTCTTGGAGGGCAGGGATTAGTTTCACTTTTTTATTCACAGTGCTTAGCACAGTGGCTGACAGATAATGTCATGGACTGACAAGAACCACCAAGGATACAAATATATGAATTAGGTGTGTTTTGGCCTGAAGACCCACACTTAAGAGATCATGGATATCCCAGCAAATTATGATTAGTGTCCCTCTTATCAAATAAGACATTTATCAAGCATTTAGCCCAGTACCTGGCACATAATATATGCTTAAGAAATGTCTATTTCTTCCTTCTTCATATTTTATATTCACTTTTCCATTCATCACCTCAGCAGAAGTAACTCCATGTAGCACAGGGCCTTACATCTAATAGGTGCTTAATAAATGATGATTAAATTGAACTAAAATTTGAAATTAGAAATAAGCAAAGGGACACAAATCATATCTTCATGATTTATATTTCCCTCAAGTATAAAACTACCAAAATTTTGAACAAGGAAACTGACTAAATTCGAAAGGACTATAGTAGAAATGTGTATATTAACTTAGCATGAGCATTTCCATTCGGTTTTAAGCCTCCATTTTGTGATTAGGTGTAAGTTTGCTTTTTTTTCTGTAATAAGAGAAACCATTTGTGAATAATTTGGTAATAATATTCTTGTGTCCCCCAAATCTGGTACACAAATGACAAAGTTGCTAATGATGCTAGGAAAGGAAAACTTCAATTGGTAGTTTCCTTTCATTATAAAGGTAGGTGATTGAAATCACCATTGGTTGGAGTATGCAGCAATGGGCATAATCACCATTTAGAACTTGGGATTTAATCTGTAAACACCTTTAGCCAGAGGTAGAATATCTCCCTTGAAGCCCCTGCTATCCATCTGCTTCTGGGTGGCCACCAGAACTAACTCCTGCAATCCCCACACTTGGAGACTTGAGTATCCTGCCTTCTCTAGAGAGCAGTGCTGATTGATGGAGCCTTGAGAGAATACTGCCTTACTGGAAGATATGCAGCCTCTGGCTGGGCAGAGAGGGAGCCTCATCATCAACACCAGTCTGAGACGTGGTTACCAGGACCTTTAGGAATCAGGCAGCTGATTTGTTCCTCAAGGGAACGATGTTTGTATTGTTGAATAGATAATTGCACAGTCTAATAGTGGTTCTATGCATCAACGAGTATAAGTCTGATTTAGTGTTTCCAGTGCAGTAGTCAGCGTTTAGTAAATTGGTTTGGCAGAAACACTGTTTGTTACAAGAGGTTTGGAGGATGCAAGAGAGAAATGACCCAGTGAAAGGAAAGGGTAGGAAAGAATGGAAAGAAAAAAGAGAAGGGGGCTATGTTAGCCAAGAATGTCAAATTCTCAAGTGCAGTGACTCCATCTTTCAAGGATCTTTATACTTAATAAATATTATGACAACCCAAAAATCATGAATTAAAATATGTGGCATATCATTCAAGATACACAATGGAGATGACACAATACCTTCCCTCATGGCACTTACAATCAACTTAAGGATTAAAACATCAATTACAGATAATTATAATACACATTATCACATAATAGGTTCAGGGGAAATACTATGTGAAGTCCAAACAGTAAAAGGGAAGTTTTGTGAAGGACCTAAAATTTAAATTTGTTTTTAATATAAATTCAAACAAGGAGAAAATAGGTTATAAGCAAAAGAAGGAAATACACATTTATAAGTGTCTACTACCTGCCAGACACTGTGCTATGCACTTTAGAAATATTATCTTTTCTGATCCTCACAACTCTGTGAAGCAAGTGCAATGATTATGCTCATTTTACAGTTGAGGAAACTGAGGCAATCAGGTTAGATGACTTACAGCTAGTAAGCATCTGAGACCAGACGACCTCAGATCTTCCTGACCTGAACCAGTGATCTATTCAGCTAATTTGAACAAAGGAGCATAGGCAACATTGTGAGAAAAGGGGAGGAGGCAAGAGGTTACAGTACATGTGCAGGGGGGCAGAAAGTAGCTCAGTTTGGCAGAAGCTTACAGTTCTTAGTTGGATTTTCTATTCAATAAGGCTTGAGAAAAAGGGTGGTACCAGACTGCGGACAGCCTTGAATATTCATTGCCAACCAGATATCTATGGAATGAAAAAAGGAAAGCACTAATGAGAGGTGCAAAGAAGGAAACAGCAGCGTAGGGTGGAAAGAGGCTTCAGACGTGATGCTGGAGCACAGTGATGAAGAGTATTTAGGAGCTCACTGTAGCAAAGCAATGAATATACTTTAAACAGAGGAGATTAGTATGGGGAGAGACTTGCAGAAACATCCAGGATAGAAAAAAGATTAAGTCCAGAAAAAGGACTAAGGAGGAGTGAACAGAGCAAAAGAAGGAAGAGGGGGAGGAAGGCTTAGTTTGATGTGAATTAATAATTGCCTCTGCTGTGCTTCTATAAATCATTCCACATCTTGCCTGTGGAGGAGCAGAAGAGTTCACGGACTGTCAAATACAGAATGACATATCTGAATTTTCTGGGGTGGGGAAGCTTACGCTATTTAGCTTCTTGGTAAAGAGTGGCACTGGCGTTTCCTCTGTGGCTTCTCAGGCCATCACAGGGGATTTGAAGGCTTTAATTCTGAAAATGTTATTTTTAAATTGATTTTCTCTCCCAAAGTTCATGCATACTTGTAGAATACTAATGTTCTGGGCACACCAAAACAAATTCCCCAATGGGAGCTAAGCAGCCACACAGGGTGATAAAGGGGAAAGAGCATTTTCCAGGTTAAGGCATCGGATCCTAAAATGACTCATAGCTCTGGAAAAATCTTTCAGCTCCAAACTGGTATCTCCATGGAATTTGATGCAAATTCCAAATCCCTCATGTGTACAGACATAGACTTGACAACATATTACAGTGTACAGAATCTTTGTCCCACCCCTAGTCCTAGTCAGAGCCTGTCTAGTTCAAGCAGTCAGCTGCCCATGTGGGGTGTTGTGGTAAACTCTGAAACGTCTCCTGCCCTTAGCAGTTTGAAGGGTTACCGTTAGGAAATTAAAACTTTGTATTAAAGCAATGCTATTTTTGGATGCCTACTCCTTTCAGTTTAAAAGTTCTAATATTCATGTTAGAGAGACAATGTGGTTTAATGCAATGGAGAGATGTTAATGAATTTATCACTTTCCTATATAAAGAAGGAAGTTGCTCTATACAAATATGTCATGGTGTGTCTGTTGATAAAGCAGTCAGACTTGAGTTAATGCTCTTCTAGGAAGTTGTAGATTCTAAGATGGATAGAGCTCTATCCTGAATTCAAATACCCTGGGTACATCACTTAATTTCTCTGAACTCAAGTTTCTTCATCTGTAAGATGAAGCAATTAGACTTTCTGATCTTTAACATTTCCTTACAATTCTATGTTTATGATCCTGTGAGGGACTGACAAGGACTCCTCTGCCACTATATAGCTCTGACATTGTTGAACCCAGGACCTGCAGGCCTTTCAGACTCACAGGATTGTATCTAAGCCTAGCAATGGTTAAGGAATCTAAGCCTAGCAGTGGTTAAGGGGGGATAGTCATTCATCTAGGATCAGGAAAGTACATATAAAGTTGAGTCCCTTTATATGAACTGGCTCTTAGGCTCAATCACCATGATGCTGGAGTACATATAGGTCAGTCCATTCCCAACTGCCACTGCAGGTTTCAGAATCACATAATGCCACCTAGAGAATTGAAGAGAAAACAAGCCAGAAATTATTTCTTCTGTCATTGACATAGAACTCCACACCACTGCAACTGTAGCCATGAGAGGGCCAAGGGAACACTCTGGGTTTGTCATGTGATATTTTCATGGGTTCTTTCAGTTATGGGTCAGTATGTATCTGGAAGCAGGTCTAAAGCACTCATACAAGCAAAAAGGGCAATTCTGATCTGGCTTCGTGGACTACCACTAATTACTAAAGTCCATTGTCCTAGGTTATCATTAGTTGGAACTATTTATTTAAAGCCTACATGCAAATTGCATAGATGTAAGACACATGATGTAGTACAGGGGTGGGGAACCTGTGGCCTCAAGGCCATCTGTGGCCTTCTAGGTCCCTGGGTGCAACCTTTTGACTAAGCCCAAGTTTTACAGAACAAATCCTTTTATTAAGGGGATTTGTTCTGTGTAGTTTGGATTCAGTCAAAGGAAAGCCCTTGAGGAACTAGAAGACTACATGTAGCCTCAAGGCTGTAGGTTCCTCACCCCTGTTAGTAGATCCAGTGATTCAGGTCTGAAGTCAGGAGTTCAAATCTAGCCTCTGACACTTAGTTTGTGTGCTTGATACATACAAAGTATAGTATCTGTGCTTGACTCATAAAGGCACTTAATAAATGCCTGTTGATTTGACAACACACAGGCAAGTCATTTAAACTCTGCGTGTCTCAGGCAATTACCTGGAAATGTCATACACAACTTAAAATCTGAATTGGAGGAGGAAGTTTCCTATACTAAAAAAAAATCACAGATCCTTTTCTATTCCCCATTGCAAAACTCTGGAGAGAGAGAAAAAGGTGAGGAACACAGCCACTGTCCTCAAGAAATTTATAAACAGCTTAAATTCCTTCCCTATCTCAGGACTGCCAACAAACAAACCCTCACATTTTATATTGCTTTAAGGTTTATAAAATGCTTTCATCTCAACGGCCCCATAAGTTACATAGAAAAGTATATCTGTGTCCATTTTATAGATGAGGAAACAGAGAGAAGTGATTTGCCCACAATATTCTTACCTTACTCTGAATTTATATCATTTTCATAAAAATGTTTAGAAAATCATTATGTCCTGCCTCGTGATCTCTTCTGTTACATATAACATATATATGCATAACACTTCTCTTGTGATTTAACTTTTCCTGTTAAGATTTCTTTGTCAGTTTCACTGCTAAGATCTTTGAGTATAGAGAACAGATATCATATGGTCCTCATACTCCCCATATTATCTAACATTGCCAGGCATATAATGTATGGTAAATCCATATTGTTCATTTGAATGTTACCCAGATCCTTTGTCCTAGAATGGCTGCCTAAAGAGTATTCCTGTTAACAGAGATTGAACTGATCATTTAGAGTAGAATAGGATAACAGAATTTAGACCTGGAAGGGACTTTAGCAATCATCTAGCCTAATCCTCACATTTTGCAGATGGAGAAACTAAAATCCAGTCGTTAAGCAGCTTGCCCAAGTTACATAGCAAGAAATAGCCAAGCCAAGATTGAAAACCAATTTATCCAACTGCAAATCCAATGTTCTTTCCATCATACCTCTCTCTCTCCCTCCCTTCTTCTCTCCCTCCTTCTCTCCCTTCCTCTCCCCACTCCCGGAATTGCTGTATTGTTTGGTTTGGTTTCAGGGTTTTGTTTTCCTTTTTTGAGGGGGGAGGTTTGTGTTTGTTTTTGTTTTGTATTAAGTATCTCCCACTAAGGAAGCTCCCTCCACTAATGCTGATGGGCAAATTATCAGCAATTTATCATCTTAGAGAGTTGTCTGGTGACACTGAGAGGATAAATGTTCTTCTTGAGGTCATACAGCCAATACATTTGAAAAACAAGATATCATCTTAGGCTCTCCCAATTCTGAGCCTGCCATACACTCACTCCACTCTATATCTGCTATGTGTTGTTTCAACTCCACAGAAAAAAAAAGATGTCCCTCCCAGGATAAGATGATTACTTCTAATCTCATCACCATGCTGCTTAAGCAAACCTTGGATACCACCTCTTCTTCTCCTGTCTTGACTGAAAGGCTCATGTAGAGTACTATACTTCTCCCAAGCCTTCCTTTATAGAACAGATTTGAGACTTCCAGTATACTCCACTTTGTATCTGCATCTCTGTTTGGTTTCATCTCCAGGCAACAAGATGCCCCTGTGCTGGGTACCCCCTGGTGAAACCCACACTCCCCCACCCACACACTTTCTTTTTTAAAAAATATTTTTATTTAAAGTCCTAAGTTCTAAATTCTAGCCCTCCATCCCTTTCCTCCTCCCTCCTCGAGAGGGCAAAGAATCAGATATAGGTTACACATGTACAATTATGTGAAACATTTCCATATTAGTCATTTTGTACAAGAAGACAAAAAGAAATTAAAGAAAGTAAAAATAGTATGCTTCAGTCCATATTCAATCAGTATCAGTCCTTTCTCTGGAGGCACATAGTATGCTTTATCATTAGTCCTTTGAGATTATCTTGGATCATTGCATTGTTGAGAATAGCTAAGTTATTCACAATTCTTAATCAAACAATATTGCTGTTACATTCTTCTGGTTCTGTTCACTTTACTGTGTATCAGGTCATATGAGTCTTGCTAGGTTTTTCTGAAATCCTTCTGTTTGTCATTTCTTATAGCACAACACACGCACATGCACACACTTTTCCAGTATCCTCTCTGATGTTATCTTTTCCTGTTAGATTATAAACTCCTCAAGAATAGAGTCTTCTTTTTCTTACTTGTACCATCAGTGCTTAGCACAGTGCCTGGCACATAGAATGTATTTAATATGTTTACTGAAATTTTTGAATATACTTAATAAGCAATGATGCCCAATATAATGGAGGACTAGACATTTTCTCCAGCCCCAACTAACTCTGGAAAAAGTCCTCAATAAGAAGAATTATGTATTAGAGATAAAGTAATTATAGCCAAGAAAACCAGAGGCCTTAGAAAGTAAATCTTACAAATCAACAGTAGAGAACACTCAACCATCCCACCAACTTCCATGCTTTGTCAAGGTATACAACCCAACCCATCAGCATGTGTTCTGGGATCCTTTCAGCAATTTCCCTGCTGCTACTTCAGTGTCTGTTAGCCCAGTCTGGTCTTTCCCTCATTCCACCATACTCTGAAAACCAGCAGCTGATTTTACCTCTGGCTAGCAACATGCAGAGCAGGGGATGCTGAAGGAAGGTGGGAGTACACTCTGTCTGGGGCAGCTTCACTCAGCAAAAGGACTAAAGAATGGAGGAAAATGGAGTACGGAGCCAGTGTGGGACTGCATGAGGCCCATAGGAAAGGAGACTAGTATTTAACTAATATCAGTCTTGTCCCCACAGAAAACCCTTCAGTTAGGGACTAAAAGCAGTGAAAAATGAATTCTCCAATGTAGGAGGAAGTGAGACAACTCTGAGATTTATCTTTTTGGAAAGAGGGGTGTAAACCTTCTACCAAAGGAGAAAGAATTGGAAAGTGAGAAATAAAGAAAACACAAAAACTATCAAAAGTCTTAAAAGGAAAAAATTATAATAAAATAGCTAAAAACCTAGAGCACAAGAAAGCAAATGGATATTGAAAAGATTAAAAGAGGAGGAAGATGATACCTAGCCATTTAAATGACTATAAATGTCTATAGTTATTACAAGACAAAGGAAATTGTACCAGCATCTCATAAAACACACAAACCTATGGTTTCCCAGGACAACCCAGGACCTCAATTGAATGTCCCTGAATGATGCAAGAGGAAAGGAAGACTCTTGAAAGTTCAAAGGGAACAAATGGAAGAATATATGGCTCACACAGCAGACATAACTAGCAGAACAGAAAAACACAGTGCAAGTCTCTCCAAAGAAGCTAGAGAGAGCACAACTAATTGGGAATGCAAAATGAAGGACAATCTGGAAGGAAAGAAGCAAAAAGAACAAATGGTTTCTATGAAAGAAAAAAACTTTAATCTCAAAGACAAGTCTTATAGAGATAATTTAGGATCATAGGCCTCCCAAAAGAGCAGGACAAATGAAAAAAAAAAAACCTTAACAGCCCAATGGCAAAAAATGCAAGAAAACTTTCCAGAACTATAATTATATAATATGTTTTATAATATGTATATATAATATATAATATATATTTCCAGAAAATAAAGCACTGATAGAATCTATATCACTCCTAAAATAAAAGAAAAACATACAACTCTCCCCCCCCAAAATAGTTTCAGATTGTAAGAAGTGTAGTAGTTAAATGGAACATCCACTGACAACTAATTCTCTAGGCAACTAGGCAGAAGACTTTCAAATATAAAAGAAAGGAAACTAGTATAAGAAGACTACTCTGCAACCAAAAGAAGCTGTAGAAAGGAATGGAATAATATATTCAGAAAAGTAAAGGAGCTCAGGATATAAGATACCCAATTTAGTGTGTATGTTATTCCCTCCTTAAGCCAAATCTGATGAAAGTAAAGTTCATTCATTCCCTTCCCCCTCTTCCCCTCCATTGTGAAATCTTTTTCTTGCCTCTTTTATGTGAGATGATTTATCCCATTCTATCTCTCCCTTTCTCCTTTTCCCAATATATTACTCTCATCTTTTAATTTTATTTTTTAGACATCATCCTTTCATATTCAACTCACCTTGTGCTATCTATCTATTTATCTATCTATCTATCTATCTATCTATCTGTCTGTCTGTCTGTCTGTCTCTCTGTCTCTCTATCTGTCTGTCTGTCTATCTCTATTTCCTCCAACTACCCTAATACTAAGCAAGGTCTCATGAGTTATAAATATCATCTTTCTAAGTAGGATTCTAAAGTTCAACTTTAATAAGTCCCTTATGATTTCTGTTTACTGTTCACTTTTTCACACTTCTCTTGATTCTTGTATGTGAATGTCATATTTGCTGTTCAGCTCTGGTCTTTTCATCAAGAATGCTTGAAAGTCTTCTATTTCAGTGAAATTCCATTTTTTCCCCTGGGCATAATACTCAGTTTTGCTGGGTAGGGATTCTTGGTTTCAATCCTAGCTCCTCTGACCTCCAGAATATCATATTCCAAGCCCTTTGATCCTTTAATGTAGAAGTTGCTAGATCTTGTGTTATCCTGATTGTATTTCCACAATACCAGAATTGTTTCTTTCTGGCTGCTTGCAATAATTTCTCCTTGATCTGGGAATTCTGGAATTTGGTTACAATATTCCTAGGAGTTTTCATTTTGGGATCCCTTTTAGGAGGTGATCAGTGAATTCTTTCCATTTCTATTTTACCCTCTGGTTCTGGAATATCAGGGCAGTTTTCCTTGATCATTTCTTGAAAGATGATGTCTAGGCTCTCTTTATATTTGATCATGGCTTTCAGGTAGTCCAATAATTTTTAAATTATCTCTCCTGGGTCTACTTTCCAGGTCAATGGTTTTTCCCCTAAGATATTTCACATTGTCTTCTATTTTTTTCATTCTTGTGCTTTTGTTTTATAATTTCTTTATTTCTCATAAAGTCATTAGCTTCCATTTGCTCCATTCTTTGAAGAAATTATTTTCTTCAGGGAGTTTTTGGGCCTCCTTTTCCATTTGGCCAATCCTTATTTTTAAGGCATTCTTCTCCTCACTGGCTTTTTTGACCTCTTTTACCATTTGGATTAGTCTATTTTTTAAAGTGTTATTTTCTTCAGTATTTTATTGGGGTCTCCTTTAGCAAGCTGTTGACTAGTTTTTCATGATTTTCTTGCATCACTCTCATTTCTCTTCCCCATTTCTCCTCTACTTCTCTTACTTGATTTTCAGAATCCTTTCTGAGCTCTTCCTTGGCCTGTGACCAATTCATATTTTACTTTGAGGCTTCGGATGTAGGAGCTTTGATTTTGTTGTCTTCTGGTTGTATGTTTTGATTTTCTTTGTCACCAAAGTGAGATTCTATAGTCTGATTTTTTTTCCCAGTCAAATACTTGACTTTCTAACTCTTTATCAAGGTAGGACTCTGCCTTCCAGTGGGAGTGGGGATGGAGTGGGGGTGGTGTACTGCCCAGGCTTCAGGGATTTTGTATCAACTGCTTAATCTCTCACTGCCTGTGAGCCCAGAGCTTCCAAGAAGCTGTTTCTGCTGCCACCCCCTCCACCACGCAGCTGCCAGCACTACCTCCTCCTTTGCCCTGGGGCTGGGGCTGGACCCCAGATGGATTTCACCCCTCCTCCAATCAGTTCCAACAGAGTTTTCCCACTGACCTTCAATGCTATCTTTAACATTTGTGGGATAAGAAGTTTGGAAACTGCCACAGCTGCCTGAGGCCTGGCCCTATTTGTGCTGGCGTGGCCCACACCAGACTGAGCTCTGCTATGCTCCCAGTCCAATGCAACAGGTGCTTCCTGTCAAACTTCCAGGCTGCCCTGGGCTGGAGATTTGCCTCACTCCATCACTTTGTGGGTTCTACAGCTCTAGTATTTGTTTAGAGTCATTTTTTACAGGTATTTGCAGGGGTTTGAGGGAAGAGCTCAAAGAGGTCCCTGTTTTTAGTCTGCCACCTTGGCTCTATCTCAATAGATTCTAAATAGGACCTTTCATTTGGCAGGGCTGACAAAAAAAACAAGCTTTCATTTGTCAGGGCCGACAATATACTTTTATATGCCTGCCTCAAGGATATCTTCATAGGCCCACCATTTGTCATAAGATTGCAAGTGAACATTTGGATGAATTAGATTTAACTGGTTATCAAATTAAAGTTTACCTACTACATAGATGATATAATGACACAGGGGAAAAATGTAAAAGAAGTGGAGAAGAGTTTGATGCTTTTAAAGAGCATATGAAAAGCAAAAGGTGGGAAATTAACCCTGCAAAGATTCAAGAGCCAGCTCAAACCATAAAATTTGAGAGTATACAAAGGAATAAGAAGCTATAAGAGATTCTCCTGCAACCCCAAGAAAATATTCAGTATTTTCCTATCCCCACCAATAAGAAAGAGGACCAAAAGTTTATAGGATTATTTGAATATTAGCGACATCACATACCACATCTAGGACAAATTTGGAAACAATTATATATAAAATTGCTAGGAAAATAATATGAATTTGATTGGAGACTTGAGCAGAGTAAAGCTTTTGAAGAAGCAAAGGCAGATATACAATTGGCTCTAGATTTATAGCATATGCAAAGTGATCTGGTGCAGTTACAAGTGACTGTACAAGATGAACTTGTGAACTGGAGTTAATGGCAAAAACAACAGAGCTGAAATGTACCCTTAGGATTTTGGTCTAGGAAATGCCCTTCATCTGGAATTCAATATACCCCTTTGGAAAAGTGGTTGTTAACTGCATATGGAGCTTTGGTAGAGACTGACCAATTGACTGTGCACCATGAAGTAATATTGAGGCCTTGAATCCCTATTATGACCTGGGTAACAAGTGCTCTAGCTTCTCACAGAGTTGGACTTATACAAGAGGCTAGTATAATTAAATGGAAATGGTATATTCAAAATATATCTGAAATAGACAAAAGTGGAGTTTCTGCTTTACATGAATCTATAGCAAACATAGATACTAAGGGTAATGATACATCCCCTGAACCAAAGCAATAGTTGGTGCAGTCCTTGATAAAATGGAATGAGGGATATTATGGATTGACTGAAGAACAGAAGAGACACGCAGAGTTTACTGATGGGACAGCAAAATACTTGGGCCACAAAAGACGTTGGAAAGTGGTACCTTAAAGTCCATGTACTAGGCAGACTTTGGAAAGTACTGGGATAGGTGGAAGTATTCAGTATACTGAACTTATGGCCATACTCCAAGCTAGCAAAACAGAGCAAGGAGTACAGTATCATATATTAACTGATTCTTGGGCAGTAGCTAATGCATTAGCTACATGGATGCCCATGTGGAAAAATCAAAATTGGGGAAATTCATGGCAAACAAATTTGGGGCAAAGAATTATGGGAAAATGCATGGAATATGTCTTTGGTTACTAATTTGTCAGTTTTTCATGTAGATACTCATGTGGCCTTCACCATGTCAGAATGTTGAGTGCAATGCACATGCTGATCAACCATCAAAAATTGCTACTCAACACATTGTCCCTACGCTGACACCAACTGATAATCTGGTACTAGCAAAATGAGTCCTTCAAACTGTTGGCTATGTAGGGGTCCAGGCCACACACTAGTGGGCACAAGATCAAAGTATTAGTATCTCTCATTCATTGTTAAAACAAGTAGCAGATGAATGTTATATATGTCAATTGGAAAAGGAATGAACTGTTCCTTGAGTAGTAACTGGAGAGTTAACAAAGGGTAAAGTACCAGCCCAAATTTGGCAAAAAGATTATATCAAACCCCTACCCCAAGATAAAAGAGGCTTACTTATATGCACTTGTGCTGACACCTATTCAGGCATACTAGTGGCTTGTTCCTATAAGATCAGAACTCAGAAAAACACCTGTAAAATTCTAGATATCATAAGTCTATATTATGGACCTCCGATGCAGATTCAGAGTGACAATAGGTCACATTTCAAAGATAATGAAGTGAAGAGATATTATGTACTAAACAATATAGAATGGATATATCATATTCCATATTTTCCCTAAGCTCCTGGGTTAATTGAAATGAATGGATTATTAAAAGAACAGTTAAGGAAGTTAAGTTCTAATAATTCTCACGAACATTGGAAAGATAATTTGTTCATTGCTTTATACAATTTTAATTATAAACCATTGGGAGGAAATACACCTACAGCAAGAATGATATGCCCAAATCTGCAAATTAGAAAACAACAAACACATAAGATCCAAAATATTGAGTACTAAACTGTGAGGCAAGATGTCCCAGCACTGTATCCAGGGACACCTGTTTCAGCAGGATATGATCTACATTCTTTAGAGAACTTTTGGTTGGATAGAAAAGAAATAAGAAAAATCTCTACTGGAATATGTATGAGAATCCCTAAAAATCATTTTGGATGGATATTAAATCAGAATTAGCAGCTCGAGGAATATATGTATCAGCTAGAGTGACAGATTCTAATTATCAAGGAGACATTATTGTGACATTCCACAATTTAGGTGAACAGCCCATACAATTTTGTAAAAATGATAGAATAGTCCAAGTGATTATTATTCCTTGTAAAAGAATACCCCTTGTGAAAACTGACCCTCCTTCCAACTAGAATAAAATTGGAAGCTAAATTATGGATAAAATGGAATCTAGACAATGTTCCAAAGACTGCAAAAATTATAGCACATGGGAAAGATAATACCATAACTGTTTATTCAGAAGAAGATGATTACCAGATTGTACCCTTAACTCATATATTCTACTATGAATGTAGCTATGATAGTGGGTTCATGGATTCCAGAAGCACAGCTGACTCTACCTACCCTGCTTCTGGTTATTGTCTCCTTGTTTCTTTTTGGCTTTTGTTTGCTAGATTTGTTTACTTCAGGCTTAGTACCTTCCACCTGTGGATGCCTGATCATTTAAGCTGGATGTCATCTCCTGTCCATGACTGTGATGTGTCACCCCTGGACCTGGCATTGACTAAGTCCAGATGCCAGCTAAAGAGCTGACCTCTTGAATGGAACCTCTTGGGGCAGGGACAGCTCTACACCCATTTTCAACAGAAAGTAGCTATAGAAGAAGAGACTTTCACTCCTTACTCCAAGATTTTTGACCACCTTCATTTGAGGGGGAAATGATGGGGTCCTTGTGCTCAAGTCCCACCCTAAGATATTGTTTTATGTACTTATTTTGTGTGATCCCTATTATATTGTTGTTAAGTTCTGTTGACACCAGCTGCCTAAGATATTGTTTTATATGTTTATTTTCTGTTATCCCTGTTACACTTCTGTTAATAATAGTTGCCCCACCAACCTATGTAATGAAAACAAAAGATCTTGGGGCTGAATTTAATGGTAATTTAAATGGGAAGATCTTTCCCATTCATTAATAGGCCCATGGGACCTGCATAAATCACATGGAAGCCTAAGTCACATGTGATGGGAGGAACTTGCTGAATGGGTGGAACAGGAAGGGTGGAACAGAACTGGGAGGAAGTTGGTCAGAGAAGTTAGGGGCAGAGGAGAAAGGACACAGACAAGCACAGCTAGTCTTGTGAGTGTTTACTTGTGGGAAGGCCACCTTACAGGGGGAGGGCTTGGGAATGGCTTTGGCCCCTGTAGTGCTAATATGTACTGACTTCTTGGTTAATATGATGGATTTGGCTTTCTGGTGTTGGGATTTGGCTTTCTGGTTTCTGAATATCTTACTTTTGCCTTCTGTATGGAGAATCTGTCACATTTTGCAATTCAGAATCACACTGGCATATTCATAGTCGCTATTGGTGCTGTGAATATTGCCTTGGCAACAAACTCAGTCACTTATTAGCTATGTGACCACCTGGGCAGGTCGTTTAACCTCTGTCAGCCTCAGTTTCCTCATCTATAAAATGAAGATAATAGCAACTAACTCTCAGGATTGAAGAGAGGATCAAAATTAGAGTTAATATATGCAAATCATTTTGTAAATCTTAATGCTCTATATAAATATTAGTTCTTATTATTCAGGCTATCCCAGCTCTCTAGACTCCCTTGGGTTTGAACTCAGGAATAGACTATTACTAAATCATCTTCCTGCTTCTAACAGTAGAATAAATCTGACCATTTTAAGAGGTACTTTTAATGTACTGGTATCTCTTTAAGAGATTTCTATTCATGTACTGGGGTTTCTCTTTAAGCAAAACACTTAAAACAATTCTAATCCTATATCCAGATCAGATAGATGAGTAAAGCGAGCACAGGAAGGTATTGCATCCTGGTATTTTATAGTTGTCTCCCCATGACTTTGAAGTAGTTATACCCTTGACTTCCTAAGTTGCCACAGGCCAGTCACTTAACCTTAGTTTCATCATTTTGAGCACTACTTTACTACGATACTATTAATTATGTCACTGCGGGGGCCGTTTTAAAGATGGCCTCATTAATAATTACCCTGGGCAACCTAAATGCCAAGTGTTATTCTTCAAACTATGATTCACCCCCACCCCCATCACCAGGTAGAATGACTGAAATTTACTAGGCACCATATGAAATATTAAAAATAGTTCTATTAATATGGCAGTAAAGTACAAAGAACTTGGCCTTAGAGATTTCTCATTCCAGTTCTGGCTATGACATTGGCAGGCTATGTGACCATGAACTTATTATTTCTGTGACTCAAATTTCTTCATCTGTAAAATGGGAATATTAATCCAATTCCATTTAACAAACAGAGGCAACTCAGTGGTTAGGGAACTAGATTTGAAGTAGGAATCCCTGAGTTTAAATTCAGCCTCAGACACTTACTAGCTGTGTGACCCTAGGCCAGTCACAACCTCTGTTTACCTCAGTTTCTTCATCTGCAAAATGGAGATCATAGCACCTCATTTCCCGGGTTGTTGTGAGGATAAAATAAAATAACACACATGAAGCACTTAGCAAACCTTGAAGCCCTATATAAATGCTAGGTATTATAATTTATTAAGTGCTTAACAGACATAGAACATAAAGACCAGCACTAGGACCAAAATTTTAAAAAAATGAAAACAAGTCCTTCCTAGATTTTACATTCAACAAAAGGAAAAGAACAGACACATAGATACTGTTTTATTTATGGAGAAGCAAATTCTTATTTTTAATTACTTTTTTGTGAATTCAAAATAAAATGCCAAGTCATTTGTAGGGTAGGAAGCAATATTAACTGATGGCTACAAGGAAAGGCCTTGCGTGTGAGATTATGCTAGAGCTGAGCTTGGAAGAAAACTGGGGACTCTACCAAGGAGGTTAGGAGTGTGAGAATTCCAAACACAAGGACAATCTGTGCAAAGATACCCAGTCAGGAGCTGGAATGTTGTTTATGAAGGCTAACAAGTAGTCCAAGTAGGCCAAAAAACACAACGTGGGAAGAGGAGTGATGTAAAATCAACCAAGAAAAGTAGGTTGCAGTCACATTATCAAGGGTTTCTATGCCAAACAGTGCAACGTATACTTGCACAAGCTATTTCACGGGCTTATTATGACAAACGCATTTTGTAAGCCTTCATACTCAAAAAAAATATGATCTCAATGATGTGGGTTTTCTCTACAGTGATGTAGATCCAAAGCTTTCCATAACCATCCATCTCTGTCCTCCTAAAAGTTCATTTTAAAGAGTCACTCCAGAGTGCTAGAGGTCTTTCTTAATTTTTCCTGATATAAAGATATCTAGGGAGCATATAGGCTCTAGCCATTAATTCTCTCTTGCTCTGACTGTATCATCTGTTTTGGTAATACCCTTTTCCCCATTTATTTATAATATATACTTTATTTATAGTTTTCAATACTCCCATAAGTTTTAAATTTTCTCCCCCTCCCTCCTTGCTTCCTCCCCAAGAAAGCATGCTGTCAGGCTCTACACATACATTCCTATTAAATGCATTTTCACATTAGACATGTTGCATAGAAGAATTATAATGAATGGGAGAAACCACGAGAGAGAGAAAGCAAAACAAAATTAAGCTAAAAAGAAAATAGTCCGCTTCTCTCTGCATTCCAACTCCATAGTTCTTTCTCTGAGTAATATCCCTTTTTTGACAGCATTATTTACTCTCTTTTCCATGGCTCTTAATTTGTTATGTGTTGCGGCCTACTTAGGCCCAACATCACCTTCTGTGTAATGGTATTTTTAATCTTTAGATACTATAGAATTCTTGGACTTGAAGTCATACAATAACTCTGGTAGAATACTAATATTTTTAATGGGTCTTTGTTTTAAGAGAAATTTCAGTAATTAAAAAAGCTTTGTAATTTCCCAAAGACAATCCACCTGATCTCTAACACCTGTTTAATTCTGGTCCGAAATCATTGTCTATTTTACTGTTTGTAAGAGATATATACATAGAAATATGAATGAACCAGTACTCCACAAAAATAAATGCAAAATTGACCCAATTAAATTTAATCTATATTTCTAACATTTTCTTTTCACTTTCTTAAGTCCATACAATTAACAAATCAGGCCATGATTTGTAGCATTTACTGATTTTTTAAAGCACAAATGCTCACACTGGACATTTAACAATCAGCTTCCATGAGTCACTTTTAGCTGGCTCCAGTACATTTTTGGATGGATGAGCTTTTACAGTGTTCCATTCCAATTACTTTGTGGATTAGACCAAACTCTTTTGAGCATCTAAAACTCTTTGAGGAGGTTCTGCACTTTTCAGTGTTAAAGTAACAAGCAAGATGTCATCTGGAAATAGGAGCATCTGGAGGACTTCACCCTACTTAGGGAATCTCTCACCTTGGATTCTGTACTAAACCTTCTTCATGACACATTTACAAGTTACTGTATTATGCCTTGCTTGATATGAATGACCAGAGGGCTTTTTTTTTAACAAAGTTTTGAATGCTGTGATATGTTTCAATATTTTTTTTGGTAATTTTGATCCATTTCTGGGAAATACATTGCTGGAAAAGAGTCTTTAACATTTTGCTCTAGTGACTCAAATGCTTTTACATATAGAGTGGAAGGGGAGGGGGAGATACAGAGAAAGAGAGAGATGTATGTATATAATACATATCCGTATATAACCAACAAACAATTAGCACAGTAGGGTCCTATTGCTTTCTTCTTTTGAATAACTAGTGCACAAGCCAGGAGGACCTGAGTTCAAATCTCACCTCAGACACTTGACATTAGCTAGCTGTGTGACCTTGGGCAAGTCACTTAACCCCAATTGCCTCATCCTGGGTCATCTCCAGTCATCCTGATGAATATCTGGTCACTGGATTCAGATGGCTCTGGAGGAGAGGTGAGGCTGGTGACCTGCATAGCCCCCTCTCACTGAAAACAAAGTCAAGTGCAAGTCATGTCATCATTTCTCTGATGGCATGGTCTTCTTTGGCAATGAAGGATGAACACACACAACTGAGTGACGGTAAAGATTTGATCTACTGTGGTAATACTCTGAAAATGTCTGCCTGTTCCCCACTCCCACACTCACTGTAGTTACCTTCAATGTATATAGTCAGTTCTTATAGAAATTTTATATAGACTTGAAAGTAAATGAGTCATTAATTTTATTTTTCTCAATTTCCTTTTGGCATTGATATATTGATATATGATATATTTTTCCATCCCTTTAATGTCATCCAATCCTTAGAATGCTTGTGTATAAAATATTCTAAGATCTCACTATGTTACCTTTGGCACAGATCTCCTCTACATAAATTCAGTCACATTCAATTGTTTTGCCTATTTTTCTGCTCCATATACTTATGCTATCACCTATATAAGCACATCTGGGACTGTGCTGTTAGAATCCAAATGTGGTGATTCCATTTTACTTGATGATGAAAATAATGGTTTTAAGAATCTGTAGATCATTCACATTTTCTTCTGTTTCTTGTCTTCTTGAAGCAGGTAGGTGATGCAATAGATAGAACACCAGGCCTGAAGTCAAGAAGATCTGAGTTCAAATCTTGCCTCAGACGCTTACTAGCTGTGTGACCCTGGGCAAGTCATTTAACCCTGGTTGCCTCAGTTTTCTCATCTGTAAAATGAGCTGGAGAAGGAAATGGCAAACTACTCCAGTATCTTTACCAAGAAAACCCTGAATGGGGTCACGAAGAGTCAGACAGGACTGAAACACCTGAATAAAAAGAAGATAATTCACATTTTCTTCCGTTTCTTGTCCTCCTTCTAGCTTGATGTCCTTATTTGCCGTCAATAAAACATTGCTTATTTGTAAACAAAGTATATTTAAACTTATTTTGCCCTCTACTCTTTCTGATTTTAAGGTAATATTGCTCACAATCTCCCATCATTCTTCCGCATAAGCTTTTTGTCGCTGTTGTTGTTTTTTAAAACGTCTATACGTGTTTATTTTGCACTTAGATTACAAAAACCAGATTGACAGGTACTGATTGGGGAGGCACAGTGAGAGGGCAGTTGGTTTGAAAAGAATGAGGGGGAGGGGTTTAGGAGACTGTAAACTCAATATAAGTTAAAAAACCAACAAAGAGACCCTAATGCAGTCTTGGGCTGCTTGGAGAGGCATAGCTTCCGAGAATAAAGAGATGAAACTCTTTTGTGCTCTGTCCTATTCAGATCACAACAGAGACAACATGTTGAAGTGTGTAGGCACCACAGCTATGGATACTGATAAGTAGGAAAGATTCCAGGATAGGTCAACCTGTCTGGTGAAGAGAGAGAAAGGGAGAGGGAGAGACACAGAGACAGAGACAAAGACAGAGACTGTAGTATTTGAAAGTCATCATGTGGAAGGGGGATTAGAGTTGTTATTTGGTCCCCAGATGGCAAAACCAGTAGGAACGAATGGAAGTTACAAAAGGAAAAATTTAACTTGATATTTGGGAGTGGTGTAGGACCTAAGAATTGTGCCTTGGGAGATGGTAGATTCTTCCTTCTCAGAAATCTTCAAGCAGAGATTGGATGACCATTCTACACATAAGTTATAGTTCAAGTTACTTTAGGATATGGGTTGGAGTGCATGGCTGCTGAGATTTATTTTAATTTAGATTCATTGTAAATTATTATTTTTCTATGTGATTATGTTTCAGATCATAACTTGTCCATTTACTCCTATGGGCAAATCACTACTTCCCCAGCTGAAGCCTCAATTTCCTTATTAGTAAAATGATGAGTTTGGACCAGGTTGCCTTTAAGAATCCTTCTAAGTTCTATGAGTCTTATGAACATATTTAACAGAACATGATATTCTTATTAAATGTGAACTATGGTTCAGATTTTCCACTGACTTGGGCTGCCCATCTCTCATGGTTAGGCTGCTAAGGCTTACTGCAGAATGTTTCTGCTACAAAGCAGTTTATACAATAGAAAAGATTCTCATAAAACTCCAAAAAACAATTAAAGTCAACAATAGCTCCCATTTATAGATTACCTGAAGTTTTAAATCTCTCTCCTCAACAACCCTATGAGCTATGTAGGGTAGGTATCCAATTTGCTTACGAGAAAATGAAGCCTCAGAGACTATGACTTGCCCAGAGGCACATAGCCAACAACTGAACCCAAGATTTTGGTCCTAAGACTGAAACTTTCTCCAGTACTCTTAAGATTTGTTCTGTCCAAGTAGAGGTGAATCGAATGTGTGTATATGCATATGTATGTGTATATATGTATATACATATATATCCACACACACATACATATATATATCCACACAAACATATATGTGAGAGTTTATATACATATAAAATATAGACAAATATACAAATATTAAATACATGCTTCATAACAAGCTTTATAAGCATTAAAGGGCTATAGAAATATTAGTTATTAGTAGGGATTCAATTTTTTTCTTATGATGATCATGAGGTCATTGATTTCTTTTATGTCCTAGTAAAGCGTATTAATGGTTTTTTATCTCAAATATCATCTCAAATGTGATATTAATTGTAGTGTGTTTAGTACAGTGCCTGGCACATAGTCATTGCTGTATAAATGTTAGATATTATTATTAATTATTATCTTAAACACTGACATCTCTCACAACTTTGACTCTCCATCTGTTTTTGTCTCCCCTCTCTCCCTTTGTCCATCCCCCTCTTCTTCTCTCTCTTCCTTTTCTATCCTTTCTCTCTTCCCTCTGGCTCTCTCTCAGAAGCAGTAATTCTGATTTCACTCCTAAGTAAATGTCCAACCTGCTGTTCTTATGCAAACACACACACATACACACACGCACACACGCACACATGCACACATGCACACACCATGAGGGAGAACAGTGTAAAGATGCAAGCTCCCTATTGATGTGATCAGAATGAAATAGTGATTCTCCTTTCCCACCCCCTCCCGTGTCACTGGGCATAATGCTTATGAATACACATTCATATTCTCGGCTGGAGAAATACTGCTATAAGCACAGGTACCCACTGGGCTTTTCTTCACTTTTTGACAGAAGTTATATAGAGTTTATATTTAAAGAAAGAAAAATGAAAGAGTTTTCTGAATTTCCAGCAGAAAATGTTGAGGCTTTTTTCTGTTGAAGGCACACTGAAACCTCCTACAGAGTAGCCTAGTGCTAGCCTTTGCAAACAAAAGAAACTTCTATTAAGAAGGTCAAGGTTTCCTTTATATTCACATTCATTGCAGGAAGAATAAAAAATCAATACAGATATGATGCCGACATACATTCTCCACCAGGCATGTTATTTTTAAACGCAACACATAAAACCCAAACCAAAAAAGATTATTCTATAAAAGTGTTCTATTGGCAGTCATTCTCACAGAGATCTACAATTCATTGCCAAATCCCTAATAAAGGACCTTGTCATATTAACTCTTGTTTTTATTTTATGATAAAATCAAATTGATGCCCTCACTATAGATTTATTGCAGTCTATCAGAAGCATTAAAAAATATAACAATGTTTTTAATCACTCCATGTTTCTCAGTGATTTGCATATAATAGTTCTGTAGTATGTATATTTACTCAAATCTAGGGCTGGGTAGGATAAATATGGCCACATGGTTGAGAGAGCAAACGATGAGGCCCAGTAATCGGGGATTTGTTCTGGGATAGCCATGGCAGAGACGGGCCATCGCCCTTCTCTGGGTAACGTTGTCAGTTCCTGATCCAATAGCTTTGGTAATGGCCTGAATGCTTCATTTAGCATATTGAAAAAAAAACGACAGAATTCTTTGTCATCTTTCCAAGTCACTTCTCCCTTCTGAGGCTTCTGTCCTTGATTTTTCACTCCTACAGAGAATGGCTGGAATACGGCATGATGGACTTGAAATAAAGGAGAAATATGTTCAAATCCTGCCTCTCTCACTTCATAATGCAGTGAATCCGGGCAAGATCCTTGGCATCCCATTCTATTTCTTTATCTGTAAAATGGAGATGATAGTAATACCAACAGTACTTACTTCGAAAGGGTTGTTGTAAGGATTAAAATGTGATTATTTATGTAAAACACTTTATAAACCTCCAAATATTTACTATGAATGCATGGAGTCATCCATCATTCTCTGTTCACTACAAAATTAAAACACAATAGATGCTGATAAAAATCTAGCCATCCCTCCCCCGCAAAATGTGGATAAAGTGGAAAGGCAGTGTAGTATTGCAAGAAATAACAATGGATTTGGAAGCAGAAGACCCAGGTTCAAACCTTAGTGCTATCACAAACTAGTAACCTTAAGTTACTTTGACTCTGGGGATCCTACTTCCATCATTATAAAATGAGGTGGATGGATTAATGAGGTCTAGTGTCCCTTAAAATATAACCAGCAAATCAATAGATATTGGAGGCAAGATATATGGTGTTTTGGAGAAAATTCTAGACTTACAGTTAGGAAGAACAGAATTTAAATACACTTTGGGCATTTACTAGGTATATATACGTCCATGGGTTACTAATCTCTCTCAGATTCAGTTTCCTTGTCTGTGAAATGAGGATTATAATAGCACCTGCCTCTAAAGGATTGCTGTGAGAAACAAATGAAGTCATCTTAAAGTATTGTATAAAGATTAGTCTTTATTAAATAGTAGGAATTTAATAAATGTTTCCTTTTACTATTATTATATCTGAGAGGCAATGAAACAAAAGAAAATGCCCTGGTTTGAAGTGAGAGGCCATGAATTCAATCTTGTTCAGTTATTTATTGCATGACTGAGAAAATGGTTTCAACACCTTGGACCTTAATTTCCTTATCTGGAAGATAAGGAAGTTTATTATAAATGAGGCTCCTTTCAGCCACAAAGTTATGATCTATGTAGTATACATATAGGCTGTATCTATATAATGAAAGATTTTTACTGTTTTGCCTAGAATATTTTAAAGATTTTTTTCTTGATTTTTTTTCATGTCATGATTTCTTCCTAGGAAACCTTCCCTGTCCTGTCCCATAGAAACTTCCCTTAAACAAAGAAAAAAAAAAGACCAGGTAGACAAAACAAATCCTAAAGTGTCCACACCTGACAATATATGAAACATTCCATTCCCTTAGTGCCTTACTTCTCTGCCTAATAGAAGGAAGTGTTTCCTCATCAATTGCTTCTAATATTGTTCACAAAAATAGTACTCAGTAAACAAAACAGATGTTTGGTGGATTTTTTTAAACTGAATTGATTGATCAAAATAGTCAAGATGGCCCTGAGTACAAACATGACTTGTGGCTATAAGGCTAAAAACCCATTTGAGAAGAAAAAGTGGAAAAAAAACTGTTCTGACTGGGTAACAATCTGGTGGAAATATGCAGTTTCAGAAATATTTTTTTATATAACAGTGGCATAGTGAGTCAATTAGGAAGGAATGGAATGTCTGCTTTGATATAGTTAGGGACTAGTTGAGATTAATGAGATAAATTTGTGGTGAGCCCACTCAGTGCAGTTTTGCTATATCCTCCAACTTTATTCACCAACATATGTATAGAATTAAAAGAAGTGGATGGTGGGAGTAGCCCAGAGTTGAGACTTGGCAAGGTATGCTCAGAGATGGGTCAAAGGTCAAAGGCAGGATAATAGAGAGTTGAGTTGGTTCACCAAAAGCTCAAGATAGGATGGAGAGAACAGTATAGCCAGTGTAAAAGAGATGGTCTGGGAAAGAATGGTCAAGATGGGGGCTATCCAAAGCAAAAAAAACACCTTTTTTTTCCCTAATGCCTTCTAATAGAGGCCCAAGGAGAAGGGAAAAGAGCAGTTTCTTCTCAAGAGCAGAGTTATTCTGGTACAAAGTGAAGTGAGCAGAACAGGAGGACATCATACACAGAAATTTTAACATTTCATTGATGATCAAAATGATGATGAAAGACAGCTATTCTGATCAAGACAAGGATACAAGACAACTCCAAAAAATAATGCTATCTACCTTCACAGAGAGTACTGTTGAACTCTGAGTGCAGATTGAAACATCCTTTTTTCACTTTATTTTTCTTGGGTTTTTGTGTGTTTACTTTTGCAACAGGGCTAATAAAATGTTTTGTATAACCTCAAATGTATAACTAATACATTGCTTGCTTTTTCAAGAGGTGAGATAGGGGTATGAGGGAAAGAAGAGAATTTGGAATTTAATTTTTTAATGAATACTAAATTTTTACATGCAATTTGGCATGTATTTAATGAATATCTATCTCTACACATATATATATGTATGTATATATGTGTGTGTATACTGAGTTCTTACTTCTCAGTTGGCTTTCCTATAGACTGCCAGAGGCCACATTCGTTGAAAATGTTTCTTGACTCTTGAGATTTCCAGAGTTGGCAAGCCAACTTTATAAAGGCCAATGGGGCATATCTATTTTTTACTAGCCAGCAGCAAACTGCCCCTTGAATTCCATCAAAAAAGGACTTCACATTTCATACATAAGGAAATTACAGTAAAAACACATTTTTGAACTTTCTTTAACACATTAACACCTTGTATCTTTGCTTTAATCAGCTGGGCTGGGAGGCAGGACGTATCACTTGCTCAAGGGAGTTCGGTCCAACTCTACTGAAGACTCTTACATAGAAAATTATTTATTTCTACTATGTACATTATGTGTATATATATATATGAACTATGTACATTCCTTCCATCATTTCTTTTTTCCCCTCCCCCTCCTTCTCTTCCTTCCTCCTCCTCTCTTTCTCTCTCTCTCTCTCTCTCTCTCTCTCTCTCTCTCTCTGTCTCTCTCTCTCTCCCTCCCTCCCTCCTTGGGTTTATATAGTTGAGGTTTTACCAGCAAAAGAGACTTTTAAATTCTATAAAACAAATTTTCATAATTAACCAATAAACAAATATTTAGTAATCACTTATTGTATGCCAGGCCCTAACATTCTCCAGTAGTTTACATTCCATGAGAGAGACAACATGTCTATTTATACGTATGTATAAAATACATGGGACAGCTAGGTGGCATAGCGGAGAGAGTACTAGCTTGGAATCAGGAAGACTCATCTGGGTTCAAATATAACCTCAGACACTTGCAAGCTGTATGACCCTGGGCAAGTCACTTAACCCTGTTTACCTCAATTTTCTCATCTGTAAAAATCAGTTGGAGAAGGAAATGGCAAACCATTCCAGTATCTCTGCTAAGAAAACCCCAAAATGGGTGACAAAAAGTCTAATGTGACTAAAAAGCAACTGAATAACAAAATATATACGAAAGAAATACAAGGCAGTTTTTTTTTTGTTTTTTGTTTTTTGTTTTTATGGAGGGGAAAGTAAAGGGGACGGACACATCATTTATTGTCTAGATAAGTATCCAAGAATATAAGTTTCAGAAAAGGCACCAACCTGCATTTGTTCATTTGGATTTAATCTGTATCAGTGACTTCACAGATCCAGTTCCCATCCCCTATCCTAGCACGACCCACCCAGATTCACTTCATAAGTATCCTCTAAAAAATATGAAAGCTTTCTTTTATAATGAATAAGTTTAATCCAACAAAGCACATGCACACATCACACTGGTCTGCCCCATCCCTGGAATGTATTATCCCTTTACCTTCACCTTACTTCTTCTTCTTCTCCTTTTGTCAATCAATGATCAAGCACTTATTAAAACTTAACTTAAGCACCTGCTTCTTCATGAAGCCTTTCCTGTTTTCCTGGTTCTCTCCCCCCCCCCCTCTCGGTGTGTGTGTGTGTGTGTGTGTGTGTGTGTGTTTGTGTACACATATAATTTTTCTATACATATTTCTAAATAGACATGACTGTCTTGTAAAGTGTAATATCCTCAAATCAGTCAGAGTCAATAAAGATTTATTAAGTTTCTACTATATGGCAAGGACTCTGTTAAGCACTGGAGACCCAAAGAAAAGCAAAAAACAATTCTGGTGCTCAGGAGGGTCAAAGTCTTAATGAGAATCCCTGTCCTCAAGTACCACAGTCCTTCCTTTTTGTCTTTGTGTGCATAGCACCATGCCTGGCATGAAGTAGATGATTAATAAATGTTTGCCAATTGATTAATTGATTTAGGTGAATTTATTCTGTTAGGATTTTTTTAGAACTTACAAGGTTTATTTTACCATTAAAACATCAATCATATAAAAAGGCAACATAGCAAAGTAGAAAAAATCCTGGATTTGAAGTCAGTGAGGATTCTGGATTGAAATCCTGGATCTTACATTTCTTAGTTGTGAGATTTTTGGCAAGACATTGAGCTCTCTTAGTCTCAGTTTCCTAAACTGTAAGAATGGAGAAAATAATCTTTGAAATGCCTCTCTCACCGGGTTCTTGTGAAAAAGGTAATTAATGATTGTAAGTTATTATTTCATCATTCTGCTTCCTTATTGTAACTCTTTCCTTCTTCCAAGGAGAGGCTTAAAGTTTAGTAAGGTCAACTGAGGCCCAGTGACTCTGAGATTTACCAAAAGTCATCCAACTAATTCCTAGCAGAACTGGAACAAAGAGGAGGCTTGCATGTGGAACTTCACCTCTGCCCTTCTCTCCCCAGAGTGGGCCAAATCCTAGATCACACCTATCCATGCAACCTGTGAGCCATGTTTACTAGACACCACACATACCTAACTTACACATGATATGATGGGAAAAAAACAATGAGTATGGAATCAGGTGACTTGTGTTCGAATTCTAAGTAACCCTAGATAAGTCATTTTGTGACCCTGAACCTGTTTCTTCATCTGTAAAATGAGAGATTAGACTGGGTGGTCTCTTGGGACTCCTTCAACTCTCTAGCTATAACCCTGTCCTCCTGAATATGCCTCCAATGTTCTTAATACTATGTATTATAAAGGCATAAGATACCACATATTTACTGCATCTTTCGAAGATCACTACAACATGCAGAAATAGCATTTTTCTACCTTAAATTTTGTTCATGAAACACTGGCTAGTGGCTTAGAGCCTGGTGTGTGTGTGTGTGTGTGTGTGTGTGTGTGTGTGTGTGTGTGTGTACGTGCTTATAAGCTTTAATATATGACATTCTATAGAGAATTTTTTCCCTTGCCAGGCTTGGTAAACACTACCATAGCATCTGCATTTTCTATCCCAATCATCCTTGAAATGAGACCAAAGAGCCCCTAAAGAGAAGACTGGCACTTTTGAGTCAAGAGATTCAATGGCTGGTGTTTGCTTTGGGCAGTTGTCAGGTTTTGTTGTTACTGGAGAAAACAGTCACACTGGCTACAGTGAATTGCTTTCATAATTCACAGAACGTATTCTGCATTCCAATTCTTAACAACAACAACAAAAAACTCATTGTGTGTGCATGTGACTAAAATTGTAATGGGAAGTGAAATAAGAACAAAAAATTCATTCTCAAAACCCAAGATGAGAATAAACAAGGATTAATTCATCTGACTGTTTCTACTAGAATATTACAAAAGAATAAAAATTGCTTTTCTCATTATCACAGCTACCAGGGAGAGTTCTCTGGTGGTCTGCGATGGAGCAGTCCATGGGCATAATGCAGATTTGAAAAGCTGTTCATCAGGAAATGTTAGAAAAACATCACCTTTGAAGCCTAGGGCCTTCCAGAATTGGAGACAGAATCAGGATACCGGGATAATAGTTCTAGAGAAACGAAAGGCATGGATTGGAGGGAAAGTAAAGTAGGATAGAGATAGTTAGAAGAGGAAAGAGCATGAGTCAAAGAAAGGAAATTAAGAATATTTACAAATATAATATGCAGTACAAATAGAGTATATTTACTATACTAGTCAGTAGTAGTAGTTATAGTAATATACTTGTATGTGGCACTTTAAAAACACTTCATTTACAACACTGAGGTGGGTAATGTAAGTATTATTAACTCTATTTTGCAGATAAGAAAACCAAGTCATGGAGAGGATAAGTGGCTTTCTCAGGCTAATACAGCTAATGAGGGTTAGGATCAGGATTCAAATCCAGGTTTGTGGATTATAAATCTAATATTGTTTCCAGTGTGCTGAGAGCAAAAAAAGACTTGAAAAGAGAAAAAAAGGGGGCAGGGGGAGTGTAGAAAGTAATGGTAGGGAAAAATTGTTTAAACAGGGAAGAGAAAGTTGGAAATAGCAATTATAAAAATAAGCTACTGTAACCATAACACAATTATCCTGTTGCCAACCTTCTGATAATGAGCCTCTCCACACTTTTCTAGGCTGCTCCCAGAGCTGCAAACATAGTCTTCTTCAAGGATGGACTGTCAATTTTTTTTCCATTGGCATAGCTTGTAAGAACCAAGGTTATCTCCATACCAGGATAATGCAGAGAGTAGGATTCACATGTTTATTAGTTTGTTAAAATTTATAAATAGCCCTTTGAGACAGGTAATTTAATAATTATTCACTCCACTTTTCAGATGAAGAAACTCAAATGCAAAGATACTAGGTGATTTGTGCTTGGTCACGCAGTTTAAGTGTTGGGGCCAGACCTGACTCTTTCCATCACAACAAAACTAGAAAGGTCCCTGCTCAAATTCTTGAGCTCTTCCCAGTCCATAGTGATGTCTCTCTCCTCTAAGCTCAGAGAGCTTAATGTCACTATTATTTATTATTTATGTATCATTTTGTGACATCTTGTTTTTGTATTTGTTACAATTAGATTGTAAATCCTTTGACCTATAGGGTCAAGATTCAACACTGAGCGTACAGTGGGTATCAAACTAGAACCTGCAGATTGACTGGGTGTGTATTAGGAGGGGACTGTAGGCCATGGAATATATGAGATATTTTATGACTAGATAAAATGGGAAAAATTCAATATAAATGACTTTTCTCTGATGACAATTTTAAAAAGAAAAAAGTAACAAATGTTGGATGCTTTCATTTTGTTTCCTTAAAAATCAATGAAATGTATTTTGCCAAAATTTCTTGAGTAAATTTTATAACCTTTTCATGCCTTAGACATTTACCTATGTCTTTTCTATGATTGTGAGCCCTGATTTGGCCCCAACACCATAGTTTTCACTAATAGTTTCCTAGAATACTTTTTCAAATGCTCATCTTGGTGTCAGATACAATTTTGATAGATGGGATCATATTGAAATACAACACATTCCCAAACTTCAATAATGATCCCTCCTTCCCTCACATGCTATCTCTCATGCATGACATGCATTCCATCTGACATCTTCATGTATTTGCATACTCTGCCCTACATGCCTAGGCTTCTTTCCCTCTATATCTCTGCCTCTGGCACTCTCTAGCCCTCTTCAGGCTTCAGCTAAAGCACCACCTCCTTCAGGAAGTCTTTGCTGGGCCCCCTAACTGCCAGAAAGAGGGAACAAAATAACTTTGTGTTTTCTTTATATGTATTCCATATTCACTAAAATGTGTAGATGTCATTTCCCTAAAATGAATAAAGTTTCTTGAAATCAGAGACTATTTCATTTTTCTCTTTTTATACCCAGTGTCTAATTCAGTTCTTGGCATGTTGTACATACTTAATAAGTACTTGTTGGATTATACATAGGCTATGTTTCTGAAATATATACATCTTTACATGTACCTATATAAACCTGGAATATTGATTACAAAATCAGTCATACCTCCAAGTTATAAAGTGTTAGAGCTAGAGAAAAGGGGAGACCTTGTCGCTTGTCACATTCTAAAACTGATTATATCCTAGAATTGTAGAATGTTAGAGCTGGAGGGCGCTTATAGTTCATCCCAGCCTACCTTTTCATTTTACAGACAGCAAACCTGAGGCCTATCGAGGCTAAGGAACTGGCTCGAGTTTAGCAGTGATGGAATGGACTGAACATTGGACTTTAAATCAAAAGAACCAGTTTTAAATCCTAGTTCTAAAAATACCAATATATTGTGAAGGTCCTTGAGGGTCTTTTTGCCCCTTCTTGTATTCCCAGCACTTAGCAGTACCTGGCACATAGTAAGCATCAAATAGATGCATATAGACTAACTAAATATACTATTCTTCTAATGCATTGTCTATCTATTCTTTTCCACCTTTAGTCTATATACTATATTTTTCTATATTTCTATGTATTTGTTTATGTATCTCTCTATTCATATAACAAAGAGCATTTATGAAGTACCTACTCTGTACTGTGTTAGATACTGGAGATACAATTACAAAGCATGGATCAATAATCAAAAGGAACTTACAGTTTTAATGAGGGAACATGAAGTTCATAAGCATGTATGACATAAATATAAAGTGAGCAAATATAAAGTACTCACATTCAAGGTAGTTTAGAAGGGAAGGTACTAACCACTGGGCTGAATCAGAAACAACTTCATGCAGAGGAAGGTACTTGAACTGTGACTTAAAAGAGTGAAATTCTATGAGGCAGAAATAAGGAGAGTACAGATTCTATGCATTTGGTACAGCCAGTGCAAAGGCATGGGGATGGGAGATGGGATATGGAGTGTGGACAATACAACAGAACACAATATAATGCAATGCAACACACAGTTATTAAAGGTCTGCATGTGCCAGGCACTATGCTAAATGCTGATCAATAAAGACAAGGTCAGTTTGGCTGAATCACAGTGCTGAGGGGAGAATAACACCCAATGAGACTAGAAGGATTGGTTAGGGCAAGGTTGTAAAGGGTTTTAAAAGCTAACGGAGAAGTTTATATCTGATTCTATTTATTAGCTTTCATATATATTGCTCTTGAGTATCTATTCTCATGGATTCTCTTTCCTTGCATATTCTCTCTCTATATATATTCCAAACTGCACTGGATGATTACCTCAACACCATTTCTCCAATTAGTCCTAAAAGTGATGAGCCAGACTGCAACCACCAGATCAATAATTTGCACTGTAATGCCCTGAAGTAAGGCTGAGGATTTAAAGGACAGCCTCGGAATTCCTCTTTTCAGTTTTGCTAATCTGTGAGAAAGGACCAAAAAGGCTGAACTCTGCAACATGGAAAGAATGCCTCCCCCTTCCTCAGGGCCCTGGCTGCTTTCTTATGCAAACTGAAGGCAGAGATATATTTTTTCTTTGAATCAATTAATGATGATTATGAGGTCTACTGATATTGATGACAGGCTCTGATATGGATTAAGTGCAGTAGTAAAAATCTCCCGTGCCTGCTGCATTTGTTGGAAAAGGAGACACATTCTCCTCCTGCTGTACCGCTCATTCCCCTATCTCATTAAAATTAATGATGATTGTGCGTCTGATGGTTGGTTGACTTGCATCCTTTGCAAGGTTTATGGACAATTTTCCCTACCATGCCTTTGCTGGTTATTTCTTGGCTAAATAATTCATAGCAATATTGCTAAAGCAATACGTATGCTTATTTCTTTTAACTAATAGAAAGGAAAAGAAGATTAAAAAAAAAACAAAACAGAAGCAGCCTGATGGAAAGGGAAGGGACAGTGGGCTAGGAGTCAGGAAATTTGGATTCTAGTCCGTGATCAACTACTAACTATTTTTGTGATCTTGAGAAATTAACTTGCTTGGGCCCCAGCTTTTTTCATTTATAACATGAGTAGGTTGGACTAGATGAC
Source organism: Notamacropus eugenii (assembly GCF_028372415.1). NCBI lineage: Eukaryota > Metazoa > Chordata > Mammalia > Diprotodontia > Macropodidae > Notamacropus > Notamacropus eugenii. The sequence continues at coordinate 554,698,970 of NC_092872.1, forward strand.
CTCTAAATTCCCTTCTAACTTTACGATCAATGAATGTAGGACAAGAAAAAAAGATCAGTTTTTTAGAATGATATAAAACTTCTCTGACTTATTGATACTATGCCATAGTCAAATACACAGTTATGTTGGAACATTGCTTTTTTTTTTTCACATTTGTGTGTGTGTCCAAATCTTCCTTCTACATCCCCTGCAGATGTTAAAATTAACTTTCTAGAAGCAAAGGGGAAAGACTTGTCATATGGAAAAATTTTAGATAGAAACACAGGATTAGAAGAAAATAAAATTTGCCAAAGAAAAAAATTTAAAAGTACATGAAATTTGGTATTCTCTCACCTCTCTTTCTGCATCCCTTTGTTTATTCTTCTCCCCATCCAGGTCTGCTTTCCTCTAAAAGCCCATTACCTCTCCCCACTTACCCTTACCAAAATTTCCATTCACGTGGTATTCATCTCAGCTAGTTATTAGGAATAAAGTACGTGATAAAACTAATTGTATGTCAGGCAGCTAGATGACACAGTGGATAGAGCACTGGGCTTGGAGTCAAAAAGATGTTACTGTTCAGTCCTGCAGTCATATCCAACTCTTTCTGATTCATATGAACCACAACATACCAGGCCCTTCTATCCTCCACTATCTCTTGAAGTTTGCCCAAGTTCATGCTCATTGTTTTCATAATACTACCTATCCATCTCACCCTCTACTATCCCCTTTTCCTTTTGTCTTCAATCTTTCCCAACATCAGTCTTTTCCAATGAGTCCTGTCTTTTCATTATGTGGCCAAAGTATTTAAGCTTCAGTTTCAATATTTCACCTCTCAGTAAACAGTCTGAATTAATTTCTTTAAGTATTGACTGATTTGACCTCCTTGCTGTCCAAGGATTCTCAAAAGTCTTCTCCTCCAGAACAACAACTGGAAGGCATCAATAAATTTCCTTATAGTCCAACTCTCACAGCCAAACATTGCTATTGGAGAAACCATAGATTTGACCATATTGACTTTGTCAGCAAGGTGGTCTCTGCTGTTCAGATTCGCCATATCTTTTCTTCTAAGAAACAAACATCTTTTAATTTCAAGGCTGCTGTCACCATCCTCAGTGATCTTTAAGCTCAAGAATATAAAATCACACATTACTTCCATTTTTTCTCTATTTGCCAAGAAGTGATGGAACTAGTGGCCAAGATCTTAGGGTTGTTTTTTTGTTAAGCTTCAAGCCAGTTTTTACACTCTTCTCTTTCACTCTCATCAAGAGGCACCTTAATTCCTTTTCACTTTCTGCTAACAGAGTGGTATCATCTTTCTATCTGAAATTGTTGATATTTTCCCCAGCAATTTTAATTCGAGCTTTTGATTCATCCAACCTGGTATTTCACGTGATCTGCTCTTCATATAAGTTAAATAAATAAGGTGACAACATACAACTTTGTTATACTCCTTTTCCAATCTTAAATCAATCATTTATTTCATGTTCTATTTCTTCTTGGCTCATATACAGGACCCTCAGATGACAATAAGGGCACTTACATCTCTTTGAGAACACATTTTGTTAGTCCACACAGTCAAAGACTTTAGTGCAATCCAATTAAGCAGAAGGAGATGTTTGTGGGGTTTTTGTTTATTTGTTTTTTTTCTGGAACTGTCTTGTTTTCTCAAAAGTCCAGTGAATGTTGGCAATTTGGTCCCTAGTTCCTCTGCTTCTTTGAAAATCAACCTGTTCTTCTGGTAATTATAGTTTACATATTACTGAACCCTAGCTTGCAGAATCTTAAGCATAACCTTGCTGGCATGTGAAATGAGCTCAGTTATTTGGTAATTTGAACGTTCCTTGGCATTGTCCCTCTTTAGGATTGAAACATAAACTGATATTTTTCCAATCCAGTGGTCGCTGTTATGTTTCACAAATTTGCTGGCATATTGAGTGTGGCACTTCAACAGCATTATCTTTTAGAGTTTTCAATAGCTAAGCTGGAATTCCATCACCTCCACCGGAATCAGGAAGACCTAAATTCAAATCCAGCCTTGGATACTCAATAGTTGCATGACCTTGGCCAAGTCACTTAACCCTGTTTGCTTCAGTTTCCTCATCTTCAAATGGAGCTGGAGAAAGAAATGGCAAACTACTCTGGTATCTTTGGCAAGAAATCCAAAAATGGGGTTCTCAAGAGTTTGATATGACTGAAGAACAAAAACAAATTTGATGTTATGGTGTGAATGACTAATTGACACTGTAGAGGTATTTGCATGTTTTAAATGAAACTTCAAAAATTCAAATAGATCTCCACTTGTTGAACTTTTAGGAAGACGGGGAGATATCTTTGGCCAGGTCAGGTGGGGTAGACCTAGGCCATACTTGGGGTGGCTTTCTAATCAGCAGAGAAATTCTACAAACTAAATCCAAAGATTAAATCTAATAGAATCACACACTTTTTTAGAGATAGGTAATTTTGATGATATCTGAAATAGAAATAGACAGACTAAGGTAGAAAAAAACCATGTCCAAAGGGACAGCAGTTCTCTCTTTTTCTATAGAACTGGGGGAAAGGAGAGAAACTCTAACAGTAAAGAAGTCTGCAGAAATCAACTTCCTTGAAATTGACTCCCAAGTTTTTTTACTTTTACTCTCATTCAGTTCAAACTAAACACCCATCATTTACCAGAAACAGTATTAGGCTAGAGAGACAAAGCCTCCCATAATAAGTTTTTGGCCTCATAAATCTTGCAATCTAATAGATGAAGTGACTTTGACTTAAAGGCGCTACCAGAACATGGACACATCAGAAAATGTAAAGAGGCAATCATTTCTTAGAATGCGACTATACCCATATTAGCCTCCTTTTGATAGGAGTCTCTTTTTCTCTTTTGTTTATCAGTATTTGGATCACAGATATGGTGTGGAGAGAGTTATTTTTCTAGCTTTCTTTAAATTCAGTTTAACAAATGATTAAAATATACTGTGTGCAATTTCATGGTGACACAAAGATACATACAAAATAGGACATAGTCTCTAGGAGTTAATAATAATCTTATAGTTGAAAGAGAAAAGCAATATCAATGAGGCCTTTAAAGACAAAGACAAGAAGTTTGTATTTTATTCATTGGGTATTGAGGACCAGCTGAAGATTATTTGAATAGAGCAGTGATATGACCATGTCAGACAGTAAACAAGCATTTATCAAGAGTTTACCACATATGAAGCCCTGTGCTAAATGATGACAATATGCAGAAAGGCAAAAATGTATCCCTCCCTCAAGGATCTCACATTCTAATGAAGGAAAACTTTTAAACAGCTATAGACATCCAAGATCCATGCAGGATAAAGAGTGATGGTCTCATAGGAACAGCAATAGCAGCGGGGGAGGGTAAGGGGACTAGCAAAGTTCTCTTGCAGAAATTGGGATTTCATATGAGTCTTGAAGATGCCAAGGAAGCCTGGATTCAAAGGTGAGGAAGAAGGATAATCCAATCTCGGGAAAACGAAATGCTGTGCTTATAAGAAAAGTCAAGAGGCCAGCATTACTGGCTCACAGAGTAAAATGCAAGATGACTACGGAAATAAGGAATCAGGTTGTAAAAAAGCTTTGTGTAAAAGACAAACAATTTGATTTGATTGTGAAGGTTGTAAAGAGCCGCTAGAGTTTGCTGAGAATGGGAGTGACATGCTCAGCTCTGCATTTCAGGTAGATCACTTTTGCAGCTGACGAGAGACTGGACAGGAATGGAAAAGGACATAGGAAAATGATTTAGGTAACATTATGAAGGATGAGATAGAGGCTAGAACATTTAGGAGCTTAGATGAGGAGACATGAGAAGGAGATAGATGTGGGAGAACATTAGAGAGTAAGATTAATAAGACATGGTAATTGATTAAAGGTATGGGGTGAAAGAAAGAGAAGAATCCAAGATGATTTCAACGTTGTGATCCAGTGTAAGTAGGAAGATATTTTTATTAACAGAAATACAAACATTAGGAGGAAATTCAGATCTAGGATGAGTTCAACTTTAAAAATTTTTAAACATTTGAACATTGATTGAGGCACTGGGTGGAGATTCCCAGAGGGCAGCTGCAAATATGGGACTTCAAAGGGAGGTGAAGGCTATAAATTCAAATTTGGGAATCATCTGTATAGGGGTTATAATTGAAGTCATTGCAGTTAATGAGATCATCAAGGAAAATAATATACAGAAAAAAAGTGAGATCTAGGAAGGGACCTTTAGTTAAGCTGAAGCAGCATAAGAAAAGTGAGGCAACAGTAAAAGAGACAGAGAGCATGGGCAAAGAGAGAAAAGAGTACAGTGCCACCAAAGTAATGGAAAGAAAACGATTCAAGAAGAAAGGCATGTTATGTGCTAGGTGTACAATGGCAAAAATGAAGCAGTTTCTGCCCTCTAAAACTTACATTTTATTCAGGAAGATAATAAGTGCACATATATGAAAAATAAACATAATAATTTTTAAAATTAATTTCTACCATTTTATACGATGCAGAGAAGTCAAAGATCCCTGTAACTAGGGATAAGATAGCCTTTAGTCATCAAAGACTTACTTTGGCAGGAAAGGTTACCTTCTCAGAAGTTTTTAATCCTTCTCAGTAAACTAGGAAATAGGTCACCTGCCCATACTGAGGTATAAAGGAGATTGAGTTGAAAGATTGAGGACAGAAGAGAAGTTTGGAAATACTGACAGTAGGGAATGTGAAGGGGCTCAGATAGGAGGTAAATAAGCTGATAGCTTTGAACAAATGAGGACCCAGCTGAAGACAGCATAAATATGAATCTCATCAAATCATGATTTTTTTATTTTTTTTCAGCATTCAGCAATTTGTGAGTGGAAATGAAGGTGGATGATGATTCAAGGTTATAAGGGTAGATGGGAAACGTATATTGAAAAAGACTATTCACCGAATCCAAATTCGCTAAGAAAGCCAACTGGACTATAGCAGATTCAATACACTTAGGAGAGAGGGCTAGGGACTGCCTCTGTGATTCCACTGATACCCTCAACTTTCAGATGAGAAACCTCTTTGCCAACAGAGCTTAGTATGTTTTCTGCAAATTATAGGGTTTTTAATTGTATTTATTTTATTTTAAATTTATGAAAAACACAAGGATATATGGATATCATAGCAAGAAAAATGAAAAATAAAACAAAAGCCCTATTCTCAAGGAGTTCACATGCCTTAGCTTCATTTTGTAGATACAGAGGCTGAGGCTCTGAGAGGTACAATACATTGACTACAATTATTTGATGAATAGGTTTCTGAGGCTAGCAAGGTTGTCATAAGGTTAATATTCAAAATTAGTTGTAAAATATGTAATACATGTCTGAATCCAGTCTCCTAATTCCAAATCTATCACTTCTTATTCTTAATTATTATATCACATTACTGCCCTAAGAAAAAGAGAACTGGTGGTTGCTAGTGGACTTCAAATTAGATGAGACAATAATGACATGGAAATCAAAACAATATAATTGGAGCTTGGGTTTCATTAACAGGAATTTATTGCCTAGATCAAGAACAATACTTTTCCTACAGTCCTCTGCCCTGGTCAGAACTTGTCTGGAATAATGTGTTTTGTTCTAGGTGCTATATTTTATTGACACAAGATGGAACGTATTTAGAGGATTACATAGTTCTTCTTGTCTGTCATTCAATTCACTTTGAATTGACTTTTTACATATTTTATATTTACTTATCTACATACATTATTTTCCTCAAGTATTATGTAAGAGTCTTGAGGGCAGGAAATGAGTGGAGAAGTTTAACCTGGAGAAGAGACAACTCAGGGAGGGAAAGCACTTGAAGGATAATTCTCTAATAATGGAATTCCTCATCTTTAAAATGAGCTGGAGAAAGAAATGGCAAACCACTTCAGTATCTTTGCCAAGAAAACCAAAAAGGAGTATCAGAGCCAGAAAACCCAAGTCCAAATCCCAGCTCTACCACTGACTGTCTCTGGGACCTTGATCAACTCTGGGCCTCAGTTTTATCCTCATCTGCAAACAAAGATGTTGGAACAGATTATTTTTAAGATTTCTTTAAGTTCTAAATCTATGCTCTATGAAATTAAAGGGATGTAGACTTCACCTCAACATAAGGTAGAACTTCTTCCTAATCAAGGCTGTTCAAAAAATAAAAAGGCTTTCATGTAAGTTCTCCAAAGCAGCCAATCAGTCAACAAGCATTTATCAAGTGATTAGGGGTAGCTAGGTGGTGCAGTGGATAGAGCACTAGTGCAGGAGTCAGGAGGATCTGAGTTCAAATCTTACCTCAGACACTTGACACTCACTACCTGTGTGACCTTGGGCAAGTAACAATGCCAGTTGCCTCATCTTGGCTCATCTCCAGTCATCCTGATGAATATCTGGTCACTGGATTCAGATGGCTCTGGAGGAAAAGTGAGGCTGGTGACCTGCACAGACCTCCCTCACTCAAAACAAAGTCAAGTGCAAGTCATGTCATCATGTCTCTGATGACGTGGTCTTCTTTGGCAATGAAAGACAAGCACACATACACATCAAGTGATTACTACGTGCCAGGCACTGCGCTAAGCAGAAGGGATGTAAATAAAAAGGCAAAAGACAGTCCCTGCTCTCAAGAAGTTTACAATCCAATGTGAGACAACATGTAAACAACTTTGTACAAACAAGATACAGACAGGATAAACTGGAGAAATGGAAATAATTAACTAAGAATTTTAGCATTAAATGATATCAGGAAAGCACTTTGGTAGCAGTTGAGAAACCAGGAGGCAGAGATAAGAAGGAAAAGAGTTCTAGGTATGGGTGACAGCCCAGGAAAATGCTCAGAGTAGGGAAATGGAAGTATCTTGTGCAAGAAAAAACAAGAAGGACAGTGTTACTGAAATGTAGAAGTACATGGGGAGGTTCAAGATGTAAGAAGACTGGAATGGAAGGAAGGCACCAGGTTATTCAGGGGGTATAAGATATAGAATTTTATATTTAGTCCTAGATGTAATAGAAGCCATCAGTGATTGAAGGGGAAGGAGTTTGGGGATGGGAGGGCAGTGATATGGTAGTCTGACTTTCTCTTTAGGAAATTCAATTTGTTGGCTGAGTGGAGGTTGGAATTTAGCAGGGAAAGATTCAAGACAGAGAGAGCAACCAGCAGGCCATTTGATAGTCCAGGTATAAGCTAATAGAAGGCCTATACTAGGGTGGTAGCAGTGTTAAAGGAAGACGTTCCAGCAGAGACTAGATTACCACTTTGTGGGGATGTTATAGGGGAGATCCATGCTTCATTTAGAATCTAGATTAGACGACATCTTGAATCCTTTCATTTTTATGCTTCTGTGATTCATTTTTCTCTTATCCCTAATACTGAATTCTACTTTAAATGAGAAGATAGACTGTATGTAGTCAGACCTGGTGTCCATTGTGAGGTGGGCAGCAGGAATTTATTTGGAATAAATTACAGAAATTGGAGCCTTGTCAAAAATTAGCCTAGCAAGTCTGTTACTTTGTTCCCTGTTCATTTCGATTCCTATAGCAATCAATGCACATGAGGATTTTTTTGTAAGCTCCAGAAGGTAATAAGATGGTTCCTATTAAGACACATCTGTTGAAGTTCTTAGCGAAAATACTGATTACTATTATGAATATTCCATGGGAGAAGAAATATGTCTTTTATATAATTTAGGCAAAGAGGAAGCTTTAGTCAACTAGCAGACAATTGCTTTTTCAGGAAAACATTTGTCTGAAATCTCCATCTTAATCAGTTATACTAAGCAGTTCTCCCCACCTGTCCTTTTTGGCTCTCTTTGCCACATAATCACATGCAGAAGAGACTAGTGAGGCATTACCTATTTATTTCTAGCAGTTCTAGATCTCTGTTTCCAAAACTCACAGTCATATCCTTTTTGCTCTCTCTCCCACATACATATTTACAAAGATAATGCCCATTCAAACATATACGTGCCTGTGGACTGGCCTTGTATCTTTCAGTTCTGCATCTTTACACAAATGGTTTCTCCTGTGTTCAGACTCATTTCCTCATCCCAGCTTCTTAGAGCCCCTAGCTTCTCGCAAGCATCTAAGACTTCCGGACTGCACTTCCCCCAAGCTGTTACTGTTCTCTGCCTCCTCAAATTATGGTGTGTGTGTGTTTACATGTTCTATCCACCTCCAGCTCCCAGTAAGTACAATGGAAGTTTCTGGAGGTCTGGGTTTGTTTCTGCTTGTTTTGTCTTTCTATTCCAGTGCCTTGTATGTGGGAGGCTCTTTATAAATGACTGTTAGATTGTGTTGTGCAGAATAAGCAAACTGGTCTTCAATAGCCAGATGTGCCTTTTTCAATTTCAGAGATTCATTTCAAGCTATTCAATATACTCTGGAAAACAGCTTAGAAAAGTATCAAATAATCACACACTTATAACTATTAAAACCAAAGCAATTAACCAATTAGAAAGCACTGTTCAAACATTTATGAACTGAAAATTTTACTTTGATGACTTTAAACGGCAGTAAAACTAGTTCCTACTGGAATGCCAGTTTCCTAACCTGGCTAGTTCTTTACCCAACCTCCCCGCAAGAGGTCAGCTTGTTATAGTGAGAAAAGTATGATAGACTTCAGTTTGGAGTACCTAAGTTCATATCCTAGCTATGACATTTACTTCCTTTGTGACTTTGAGTAAGCCATTGACATTCTCCAGTTTCTTGTAAGAAAAGTGTTTTAATAATCCTAAAGTGTTATGTAAATATGAGGTAATATTAATAAAAATGATGATATGATGACAATGATGATGATGATGATGATGATGATGATGATGATGATGATGATGATGATGGAGTGACCCTACCACCATAGATTACATTGTATCTACCATTTTTTTGTTGGTGTCTGTGAGAACATTTGAAGAAACTAGTCCAGAATAGTATAGTCTTACTGTCCAACACTTAATACCAGAGGTTCCTGGTGGAGATAAAAATGTACTCTGTTCCAAGGGAATAAAATTTACCAAGAGATGTCCCTTTAACATTCAAGAATTATTCCTCTTTGATGTCAGGACCACCTCTGTAACCTTAGACCTATAGGAACCAGAACAAAAACAAAATCCCTCAGAGGGAGGTCTTGGGCGTCCCCTGCCCTGAGTCTTCTCTGTCTAATATCACAGAATTTTAGAGATGAAAAGAACTCCAGAAATGACCTAATCATTGCCTTCATTCCCTTCAGTATATTTAGAGGTGTAAAGAACCTTGATTGTCACCTAGTCCAACCCTCTCATTTTCAGATGTGGAAACTGAGGCTTAGAATGATTAAATGACTTGTCACATGTTACAAAGGTAGTAAATGACAGAGCTGGGGGTTAAATTCAAATCTTCTTGCTTCAGATTCAGCGCTCTTCCCCGATGAGACTTTATTAGTTATTTATTGGGTCTCTATGAGGAAACCTCTTGCCTCTAATTCTGATTTTCCAGACTTTAATACCATCTATCACCTGCCATCTTACCCTTATGTTTCCCCCAGTGCCTAGTGCCTACTCATCTTGGAACATCCATTTACCTCTGTGACCTTCTCACTTTGACATTGAGGGCACCATGCCCCATCCACAGGTATTGTTCCCCCCCCCACCTCCCTCTGTTTTTCACCTCCTTGTTGTGCGTTGTCTTCCTCCATCTTCATGTAAGCTCCTGGAGGAAAGGTATTTTTTGTTTTGGCTAGATTTATGCCTACAGCACTTAGCACTGCGCTTCTCACATAGTAATCACTCAAAATATGCATGTTGCTAGTTTTCCATCAGATAAAGGAAAGTAACTTGCTCAAGGTCAAATAACTGTCTTCTGGCACTATTTTCTCTAGTCTTTAAACAACCTCCTACTTTGAAATTTGCCAAATTTACCTTTCCTGCCTTTAACTACTGCCTAGTGTCTCTGACTGCCAGTCAAACCTGTCCATCTCTGGCTTTTATCCATCTCCTACTAATGGTTTCTACTCTGCCAATCCTAGCCTGGCCAAGATGATTTAGCATCTGATTCCTCACCTTTCTCCCACAGCTAGTACTGCTTCTCTAGTCCCAAAAGCCATCTAACTTACCCATCCATTTCTGAATGTGGAACTATGTCTGTTCATTTAGCTTAGCTCAAGTTGGAAGTACTTTTCATTTCTAACATAGAATCACAGATTGAATTACAGGGCCTCACAGATCAACTAGTTCAACCCCTTGCATTCTACAGAGGAGGAAACTGATTCTTAGAGAGGTCATGTGACTTTTCTGAGGTCACAGAGATAGTGAATATCAGAGCAAGAACTTGAAATTAGGGCTTTTCCCGCTCTATAATGTCCTTTAACAGACAAGGAAACAGTCCCAGAGGTTATTTGTCCAAAACCACAAACTAGACTATGTATGTTTGCTGAGAACTAGATTTATTACCTTCTAAGAGAGGATCTGTGTTAGAAAGGACAACTGAGTTTGGGGGAATTTGTTGTTTACTTGGCTGGGTTTTGATTGTTTGGTTGGTTTTTGGTAGCAATCATAGCTATTCATGGAGACTGCCTACCAAAGCACAGAGATATAACTGTCTGCCCAGGTAGAGGGAATAATCAAAGGGATGAACCCATACATGCTTGACATATCAAAGGGGTATTATATCAGAGGGATTGTAGACTCAATGCCAGGAGGCCAGTTAATTGGTAAAGTGGATAGAACTTAGAGCCTGGAGTCAGGATTTGGTTTAAATCTGGCCACAGACACTTACCAGCTGTGTGACCCTGGGAAAGTCACTTAACCCTGTTTGCTTCAGTTTCGTCATCTATAAAATGAGCTGGCAAAAGAAATGGCAAACCACACCAGCATTTTTGCCAAGAAAACCCCAAAGGGGGTCACAAAGAGCCAGACACAACTGAAACAACTGAATAACAAAGGCTCAGTGGAGGCAAGTGCCAGGCCTAGAGGCCTGAGGGCTACCCGAGTCTTCCCTTACCTCTATCGGAGGTCTTCGGCTGGCCAAACCAGATGCTCATATGAGAGAAAGGACGTTCCAGAGTCGAACAAGGGTTGAGCTTTATTTCAGGGTCTAGTTACAAGTGCAGGGGAATTCTTCCTTAGGAGGGAAAGAGAAAGATCTCCCAAGGAGGCAAAGATCTTACAATAAGAGATTGGAAGTAGAAGTACAAGCGGAGAGAGGGGAGGGGAGAGAAGAAAGAGGAAATGCGGAGCCTTCTGTCCACACCCGTGGCCCCTCCGCCCAAGAGCGCTTTCAGGCTTTCCTGATCCTACTTAAGCTCTCCAGACGTATAGTTTGCATCTGAATACCGTGCTGTTAGATAACAATAGTGTGCCCAGATCCGGGACAATCTCGAGGGCAGGGAGAGCTCTCTCCCATCACGTTTCTCACGGGAAAAGGCGGAAATACACGAGATAGCTCGGTTCACCTCGATTCCCAGTCGTTTTCCTGGGGGGCCTCGTGAGAACTCTAAGATTTAGAAGTTCCCACCTTTACCCGCCCGAGACTGTCCACATGGAATTGAGCTTCCATCCCCAGCAGGTAAGGACTTTGGCTCCTCACAGAACTGATCAATAAAAGTTTGCTGAATGAATGTTAATAATTACTTCAACAACAAGAACGACATGAGTAATTATCATATATTACTAACTGTATAATCTGGGACAAGTCACTTAACTTCTGACTCAGTTTTGTCATGTGTAAAATGGGGATAATATTAGCATCTACCTCCCAGGATTGTTGTAAGGATCTAATGAGATAATATTTGTAAAGTGCTTACCACATTGCCTAGCACATAGTAGGCACTGTATAAATTGTAAACTAATATTATATTGAACTTTAAAGTTTGCAGACACTGTACATACATATTACCTCATTTAGTCTTCCTAACACAAGGAAGTAGGTACTATTATCTCCATTTTATAGACGAGGAAATTGAGATTAAAAGGTTAAGTGATTTCTTGTCATAAGGGAAGTTATGCATTCCAAACTATTTTAAAGTCAGAGTCTCTAATCAAAACTTTTCTTAAAGATCCCTTTTTACATCTAATTTCCTGTTGCTATCAAATGATCCATCCCCCTCAGCCCCAGGAGCACTAAATTGTACCTATTCCTAGCCAATTTGTTGTTGAGGCATTGAGATTTAATAGAAGAAACACTTGAGAGATCCAGTGGATAGAGAGCCAGCCAAGGAGTCATGAAGACATTTCAAGTCATCTCTGCCACATACTAGGGTGTAGGTGAGTGAATCATTTAACATCTCTCTGCCCCAGTGTTTCAGGCAACTCTGTAAGACTATAACTTTAAGAGCAAGATGGTAGCTATTTTGGTTGTCCATCTGGGGATTCTTAAACTTTTTCCAGCCATGACCCCTTTTCACATTTCTGCAGTATTCATTGCAGTTGTGCAGTGTGAAGCCATGCACAGTGCAAAGTGCACATGTGTGTTCAGAATCAAAGCTTTGGTAAAGTTGCACAATGCAACCTGGGAAAGCATTGCCAGTAACACCTAGGATTCACTACGAGTTTGATCTTTAATTAATTTTGATCGTTGTGTGTCCAGAAACCTTTTACTATTGTGCCCCACAGTTTAAGAAGTACTGGTTACATTAAAAAATATATATGATAAAAAGTATTGGCCTTAGAAGAGAGCTCAGTTTGAATACTGGTTTTTGTATTTTCAGATTGAGGCAATGTGCATTAGAGTTATTAAATCTACATTGGAATTTCAGTTCTGCCATTTACCATCTATATGATCTTGACCAATTCTATGTATGGATCAGAGTCATAATATTGGAGCAAAGAACAATACAAACTGCTCCTGGGGAAACTACACTAAACAAAATCTCCAACCAAGTTTTTAAAGATGGTAGTGGGGAACACTGCATAGCTTTTAACCTCCTGATTGATCCAAATGTCCATGTCATCTGCCACCCATATTTCTTTCTCCTTTTCTTAGTGATATCAGGAAAGAGCATCTGCTCACCCAGGATTGATAACTCCACTACAAGCAATTGTTGATCACTCCTTAGCACTTTTACAAGGAGTCCATGTTTTTTTAACAATTCCTGCTGTGTCTTGTCCTCAGTAACTCTCAGCCCCAAGAGGTAAAAATGGGTGCTAGGTATGTCACAAGCATACATAGACACTAGAATAAAGAAGCAGGTGTCAGATTCTCCCACTTCCACACACCTGCAGTCCCCTGGAGACCAGTGATGCCATGGCCCAAGGATACTGAACCCAGAGTTTAAACATCACCAGGCAGACAACATCAAGATATATGACAGTTCAAGTTGTGGTATATGATTGTGGTGGAATGCTATTGTGCTATAAGAAATGATGAACTCAACGATTTTAGAAAAACGCTTGGAAAGATTTGCATGAAATAACGAAAAGCAAAGTGGGTGGAATCAAGAAAACATTCTATATAGCAATGGCAATAGTGTTTTAAGAACGACTTTGAGTGATTAAGTTATTTTGACTAATATAAACACCCAAATTAACTATAAAGGACATATGAAGAAAGTTGCTCTCTGCATCCAGAGAAAAAACTGATAAATAGATGTATAGAATAATTTGACACACACACAAATATAGATGCATATATGTCTGTATTTGTGTCTAATGGCAGTCATGCCTAGGGTGAGGGAGAAAATAAAGAAATGTGCATGATAATTCTGTTGTATATTTGAAAGAAATAGCAAGATGTGCATAGTAGAGTTGCAGTTTTATGTGCAATAATCTTTTTATTATACCATATTATGGAAATGCTTGTTTTATTCCATAAATTAAAAAGAAAAAAATTTAAAAATAGAGCGGTTCCTTGATCCTATTTTCCTTCATTCGGGGAAGTTCCCAGGGCAGTTGCTAGCTCAGGGGCTCTCAGCACCCTCTAAATTCCATGCCTTTGGGGAAAAAAATCTCAGTTGCCATTTCCTGATAGTGACCCTTCTTAGGGCCTTAAGGTCCTCATTTGTGTAATGACTAAATTAGATTATTAAACCTCTGTGGTCTCTTTCAGCCTTTTATCAATAATCTCAATAGAATGTAAGCTCCTAGAGGATAGGAACCCTTTTTCTTTTTATCTTGGCCTCCTTCCCCTCCCCCCCACCCCAAATCTAGCAGAATTGCTTGCATAAAAGCTAAGGGGAAAAAAGGAACAGAATCCTGGGATCCTACCGCCCTTTGGCCTTGCTTCCAAGCTTAACCTTCCCAACTCCTGAGTAACACTGAACATAAAGTATGGAGTTCTCTGAGGGTGAAGAGACATTCGGATTCTTCTCCAAAGGACTACAGTTGTGTGCACTTCTAGAAAATCTCTCCGCTTTCCAATCTCCAGCTCTGCCCCTCCCCCAGCACTTTCTCCCAAACCTATTGTGAAGACCAGCAGCCTCCAGCAGGCTTTGAATGCATTGCCAAGGGGCCTGCTTTTCTGCTGCCACACTCCACTCTCCAGTCCCAAAGCTGCCAAAACAGAAGGCGAAGGCAGAAAGGGGCCTCTTATGAGCTGATTGCTAAAAACCAGTTGCCTAAACTCACAGATGCATCATTGAAAGAGAGATAGAGAATGCAGTCTCCTCTGCTGGGGGAAGGAAGGAAGGAGAATGAAGATTTTACTTTGTGTTGTTTTCCTTTTCTATGGTTAAAGGGATTTCTGTCCTGAAATATGCCCTTTGCATATTTTGGCCTCTGGACTGCTGTTACTTGAAAAAAAAAAATACTTAGCTCCATTTTGACCAGCACCACAGGAACCATGAAAAGCTGGACTGTTTGCATAGTTGAGAGGGGGTAAAATTGGGGCAAGGGTAGAAGGTGTAGAGAAGAGGGATTCTAGGTAAATAGGGACCCTTATATAAAGAACAAGAATTGGGCTAGAGCCACTAGAAGAACTGGGTGGGTGAGGTGGGATACTGGAAGTAAAGAAGCTAGCATATAGAGAGTGATAGAATAGGACTGGAAGAAAAGTAGCCCCTTGATTACAGTCACATAGAAATCATGGTATGGAGCCTGTTGAAAGGAATGGGATGAAAGGAAGAGGAGAGACAAGAGGACAGCCGTGGAATGGGATCTTTCCCTTTCTACCCCACTTCCTTCTCTGAGTGGTTTGAGGATTCCAATTTCATCTAGCATGTTGTGCTTTTGACGGAGTAACCAGCTGATTTCATTCATTGTTTTATTTCATTTATTCCAAGAGAATTTACTAAGCTGTTACAATGCACCATGCCCATGCTAGGAACTAGGGACACAGAGCTAACAAATAACATAGTCCCTTGCTCTCAGGGAGCTTGGTTTTTCTAGAATGGGATCTATGGCATGTACATAGATAAGCATAATTACAAGATAATAAATGATGCAAGTAAAAGAGAGAGAGAAAAAGAAAGAGAGATAGGAGAGGGGGGTGAGGGGAGGGAGAGGGACAGAAAGAGAGATCAATTTCATCTTAGCGCATAAGGAGAAGCTTCAGGAGAACAATTTGCTCCTTCCTTGAAGAAAGAGAATAATTGTGAAAAGCAGGAGATGAAAAAGGAGGCATGGAAGACAGCCTGTGCAAATGCAGGAAGGCAGGAGAAAGCCTCCTACCACATTCAGGAAAGAGCAAATAGTGCAGTGAGCCTGAAATGGTAAGTGCATGAAAGAGAATAAGGCAAAATAGGGATGGAAATGTAGCTTTTGCGCGCACACACACACACACACACACACGCACACACACACACACAAGACCTTATAGAAAGACTTGAATGCCAGGCTAATTTCATTTTGTATTTTATCTGATAGACAATAAGGGAGGCCCTGAAGATTTTTGAGTAAGACAACCACATAGTTAAACTTTAGCGTAGGGAAGGTGATTTTGGCAGCAGTGCCTCTCTTCCAGTCATGAATCTGAAAGCGGAGGTGTTTGCCAATAAATGAGTTTATCACGTCTTCCTCAAGAGCTTATTTTGATACAGAAAGGTGGGTGAAAGGAGGAACCCGATTGTTTCCTACAATAGTTAGCCTTTACATAGCATTTGCAAAGAGTTTTACAAGTATTGCCTCATTTTATCTTCACAACAACCCTGGGAGGTAAGTGCTATTACATTCATTTTGCAGATGAGGAAACTGAGACAAACAGAGACTAAGTGACTTAGCCAGGGTTCCAAAAGACATGCTTATCTGAGGCAGAATTTGAACTCGTATCTTCCTGATGCCATGTCTAGACTTCTATCCATTTCATTCACCCAGTTGCGTTCCTAAGGGTCGTTTGTAGCAAAAGAAGTAGAAAAAGAACTCATCAAGAAAGACACTGGAAGTCAGATGACAACGACCCTTTGCCATCCATCCATTAGGAGAGCAAAGTACCAGTCCAGGCTCTTTTGAGGGACAGGATTTTCAAATCCACGCAGTCTTCTCAGTTGTCATAGACATTCATTGCTACCTGGCAATCCATCCTTTTATACTTCCTTAATTATCTCATTCTTCCACTCACCATCATGGTTCTTCTAAACCTTATCCTTCCTCAAAATTCCCATAACTTTCTCTGCTCTATCACCTCAACTGATAATCTTGCTTCATATTTTATGGGAAAAAAAATTAAGGCCATTCTCTAAGAGCTCCCTTTTCTCCCCTCCTCCTCATCTCATGTCATCCAGATGCCTTCTGCCAGTCTCTTCTCCCTCACCTCTGTCTCACATAATGAGGTGGTCCTTCTCCTTGCCAAAGCAAACTCCTTTGCAATGCACAAATGATCTCATTTCTTCCCATCTTCTCTAGTAGATTCCCCTCTCTCATACCTACTCTCTCACTCATCTTTACTCTCTCCCTGTCTACTGGCCCCTTCCCTATTGCTTACAAACGTGACCATAATCTCCCCCATTCTAAAAACAAACAAACAAAAAAATAAAACCCTTACTTTTTTTCTATCCCTTGGATGGATTCCATCCATCTCTGGTACTTATTGCCCCATATCTCTTCTCTTTTTGTGGTTAAATTCCTTGAAAAATCTTTATATAATAGATGCCTTCACTTCCTTTTTTCTTATTTTTTTCCCTTACTCTGCCTGATCTACTTTCTTTCTTCCTTTCTACTCTCCAATCTCATCATCCAATCAAAATTGCCCTCTCTCAAAGTTACTGAAAATCTCTTAATCATTAAATTTAATAGTCTTTTCTCAGCCTTCTTCAACTCTCCCCAGCTTCTAACACTGTCAATAACCCTCTTCTCCAAATTTTCTTCTTTCTAGATTGTCAGGACACTCTCTCTCTTACTTTTTCACCTACCTATCTGACTGTTCCTCAGTCTCCTTTGCTGGATCTTCATCCAGGTCACAGCCTCTAAGAACAGTGCCCCCCCGCCCCAGGCCTCTTTCCTTCTTTCTCTATACTGTTTCACTTGGTGATCTCATCAGTTCCATAGATTCAATTATTATCTCTATGCTAATGATTCTCAAATCTACTTATCCAGTTTTGACCTTTCTGCTGACCTCCAGTCTTGCATATCCAGATGCCTTTAAGATATCTCAAACTGGATATTCTATAGACATCTTAAACTCAACGTTTAAGCTCAGTCCAAAACTGAATTCACTGTTTTCTCCATACACCTGTCCTTCTTCCTGACTTCCTTGTAATTGTTGAGGGAACCACCATTTTCTCAGTCACTCAGGCTTATACAACCTAGATATTATCCTTAAATCCTTATTCTTTCTCACCACTCATGTTCAATCTGTTGTTAAAACCTGGTGATTTAACGTTAATAACATTTCTCACATCACCCCCTTCTATCTCTGACACTGTCAGCACCTTGGTTTAAACTCCTGTTCACCTCAAGCCTAAACTATCTTTACAAAGCCTTCTGGTCACTCTTTTTGTCCCAAACCTCTCACCATTCTAGTCCATCTTCCATTCAGTTGTCAAGGCGATTGTCATAAAGCACTGTCCATGTCACCCCTCTACTCAAGAAACTCTAGTGATTTCCTGTCACCTCCTGCAACAAATATGAAATCCTCTCTTTGATATTCAAATCTCTTTATATCCTGTCTTCTCCTCTTCCCTCCAATTTCCAATCTCCTTACACTTTAAGCACACATACATGTGCACACACACATATACATACATGTACTGGCCATCTTGCTATATTTTGGGAATAAACAAAAATAACTCTAGCTCGTGACTGAGAATTCCTCCTGACTATTCCCCATGCCTGGAATGCTCTCCTTCCTCATCCCTGACTTTCTTGGTTTCCTTCAAGTCCCATTTAAAAATCTCACCTTCTAAAAGAAGACTTCTTTGATTCTCCTTAATTCTAGAGCCTCCCCTCTATTAGTAACCTCCAATTTATCTTGTATGTACCTAGCTGGTTTATACATAATTGCTTGTATGTTGTTTCTCCCATCAGACTTTGAGCTCCTGGAGAATAAGGACTGTCTTTTGCCTTTCTTTGTACCCTGAGTGCTTAGAAAATTTCCTGGCACAAAATGGTGCTTAATAAATGGTTATTAACTGAACATTTTTGTACAGGTGACTGACAGAATGAAGTGGTATTTTAGGAAGTTTACTACAGAGTCATATTCAGAATGGCCTGAAAGAAGTGGAAATTACAGGTGCGAGACAAATAAGAAGGCTCTTTCAAGGGGCAGAGGGACATATAGAGGCAGCAAGGGACAGAATGGACTAGGGTCATGGCAGAGGAAATGAAGCATATGAAAAATCATATCTTGGTAATAATATAATAATAGTCTTAAATCTACTTAGTATTCTTCTCCAGTAACCCTCACTTGTCTGCTGAATTTTTGCAGACAGGAAAAACTACATTTCTGATGAATAAAGCATTGTTTACATTTCCTTTGTGTTTTATGTAGATCAGCCAAAGCCAGAATGCCCAACTGGAACCTGTGCTAGGACAGATTATTCAAATGGTGAGTTCATTCTAAGTGTAATTGTTCCAGAGTTTTAATAGGCAATCATTCCATAAGCATTTACTAAGTACCTACTGTGTGCCAGGCACTATACTAGGTATTGTAAATACACACACACAAAAGACAAAAATTAAATAGTTACTAATATCAAGGCATTATATTCTACTGAGAGAAATATCAGTAGCCTTTATATAGTGCTATAAAATTTGCAAAGCACTCTACAAATATAATCTCAGCAGATCCTCACAACAATATTCTCCTTCCTCATCCCTGACTTTCCTGGCTTCTGTGGATGCAAGTGCTATTATTATCCTCATTTTTACAGAAGAGGAAACTGAGGCAAACAGAGGTGAAGTGATTTTCCTAGGGTTAGACAACTAGAAAATATCTGAGGAAGATTTGAACTCAGGTCTTTTGATTCTAGGCCTCACATTTTATCTACTGTAACACACAGTTGTCTCATACCAAGAATATGATTTCTAGTTGATTATTCATCTTATCCTAAATGGCCTGCTTTAGTGACTTTGATCTAGAATTTTTAAAAGTCCCAGGGAAGCTGATGAGCTCTCCTGACTTTCTGACTTTAAGTTGCTCTTATATACATTCTTGGCCTATAGGATTTTTAATTAAAGGAAGTCAAGATAATTAAACATTGTCAAGTCAAAGAGACATAGAAGCAAAGTTAACATACAGTCTAGAGGTAGCCAGTAGTTAGGGGATAGAGTGATAGGTTGAAGCCAAAAAATCTTGTGTTCATCTTCTGCTTACTAGCTGGGCAAGTCATTTAACGTTTCTGAGCCTCAATTTTTTCATCTGTAAAATGAGGATTATAAAAAAAGAAAATTATCTCATAGGATTATTGTGAGGCATCTTACCCTTAATAGTAAGCCAGACTATTAAGCACTGATGAAAAAGCATAGGAAGAAAAGTTGCAGCAAACCATTTCCCCTATAAGCCTTATAGAATACATTCTCCCCTAAAATTCACAGCATTGGTGGGAAGCGTGGCCACTTATAGAGAACAGATTGAAAGGCACACATTCAAGAGTACATCCAATGTGAATGTGTGTGGCCAGAGTGTCGATGTGGAAGGCTGTACACAGAGAGAACACATGTTCATCTTGGCACACATGGATAGTAACTCACATCCCCTATTCTACAAGAAACCTGGTGTGGTCCTATTCCTCCTACCAGGCACTCTAGCCACTGGCCTCAGAGTTTCTACCGGGTACTACTTAGCTGTCTTTGGTAAATGCTGCTCTACAGAATGCTATTTAGCCTTGACCAGAACCTTGTTTCTGGCACACTCTACTCTGTTGAACATGTCATCACTTTTCATTCAGGTGAAATCCATGGGTATTTCCTCAAGCAAAGAGCAGGTATTGCTATCCTCTTTCAATTTAAATTAAACCCACAGGCTTTTCCTCCCCATTCCTTTTATAATCTGCATCTTACCACCAGCCAAAAGCCTGCCTTTTCTCTTCCCTGCAGAGTCTTGGCAACTGAGGCCTCTCCTTCCAGCAGAAGATTCTCAGCCTCTCACATCAAGCTTTGTGGAACAAAGAACTATCCTGTCCACCAACCTACCTAATGGACATAGGCTTAGGCTAGTTTTTTGTTTTGGGGGGTTGTTTGTTTGTTTGATTTGTTTGACTAAGCCTCTCTTTTTGATGCACTACACTGGAACAAATTGTTAAAGATCATACTCTAGGTCATGGTAAGTATTCCATATACCAAATTTTCTTTCTCAAGGTCAGACTATCACCTTTAGGTTATCTGCCCGTTGTTGTTCAGCACTGTCCAATTCTTTATGACCCCATGGAAAACAGCACACTAGGCCCCTCTATTCTCCAAAATCTCTTGAATTCTGTCAAAATTCATTTTCATGTTTCCATGACATGATATTGATCCATCTTATCCTCTGCCATCCCCTTGTCCTTTTGCTTTCAATCTTTCTCAACTTCAGGGCCTTTTCCGTTGAGGCCCATCTTCTCATTTTGTGGCCAAAGTATTGAAGATTTAGCTTCAGTATTTGACTTTCCAGTGAATAGTCTGAATTAATTTCTTTGACTGTTGACTGATTTGATCTCCTTGCTGTCCAAGGGACCCTCAAAAGAATTCTCCAGCACCACAATTTAAAAGCATTGATCCTTCAGCGTTCAGCTGTCCTTATATTACAACTCTCACAGTAATACATTGCTACTGGAAAAAACCATAATTTTGACTATATGGACCTTTGTCAGCAAGGTGGTGTCTCTCCTTTTTAGTATACTGCCCAGATTTTCCTTAGTTTTCCTTTCAAGAAGCAAACATCTTTTAATTTCATAGCAACAGTCACTCTCTGCAATGATCTTTGAGCCCAAGAATATAAAATCAGATCCTGCTTCTATTTCTTCAACCTCTATTTGCCAGGAAAATAGATAGAACCATTTGCCAAGATCTTAGTTTCTTTCTTTTTTCTTTCTCTTTTTCTTTCTTCCTCTTTCTTTCTTTTTCTTTTTTTCCCCCTTCCTTCCTTCCTTCTGTATTTTAAGCTTCAGACTAGTACTACTAAATAGATTTGAGGTTCAGGAATCTATAGTTTTTCAAACCTAACTTTCTTCCATTCCCTCACACAGAGAAATGGGTGAGGAAACACAATCACAAAAAATAAACCAAGCCCAGTAGTCAGGATTATTGTCCCTTCTACCTGCCTAACCACATTTTAGGCATTTTAAACTGTAGATACATATGGGCCAAAGCCCTGAGAAGCTCCAGGTCATTCCTAGAGCTAAATTTATAAAAATAATAGAAGTAATGATCATCACCTAAATCTTAGAACAAGAAGGGTCCTTAGGTGTGAACTCAAACAACCTCTTTATTTGGCAAAAAGAAAAAGAAATGAAAAAGAAAGAGGAAGAGCAGTTATAGAAATTTTTAGTCAACAATATAGTCAGTGAACAATCATGTATTATGAACCTATTATGATAACAGAAAAAAGTAAAAAATCTCTCCTCTCAAGGAGCTTACACTCTACTGGGGGAAAGCTTGTTGATTTGAGAGTCATAGATTCTAGGTTTAAATCCCAACTCATCCATTTACTAATTGTATGAGCCTATGTGTTCCGAGGCAATGCTGGACAAGTCATTTCTTTGTTCCTAGGCAAAGTTGGTTTACATATCTGTAGTTAAGGGGAGATTGAATTTGATAATGTCTAGGATTCCTTCCAGCTTGAAATGCTATGATTCAGTGATTATATACCAACTAAATCAGCTATCCCCAAAATTAGTTATAAAACATTTTTCAATCTCTCTCCTTTTGCTTTTTGGCAACAGTAATAGGTTGCAGGTTCCTAGAAAGCTGGACCTGGGCCTCTCTAAATCACTACATACTTTGCCATAAACAAAAGAACACTTATTAAGCCCTTTTTGATAGTGATGATTGCTGACTACATTGATTCCCACCTCCCCATTTTTTGTGTATATTTCTAGTACTTCTCCATTACTTGGATGACAAACTGCACTCAAAACCATTAGGTATTGGTGATATTTATTACTGAATGATAAGAGGCACCTGTGTTAGGAAATAACAAAAACAAAAAACAAAACCATCTGAAGTCTTGAGCTCAGAATGAAAACAAAAATGTGTTTTCTGTGAAAATCTACCTTCTCTTAAAATCATTCTGCTCTTTTGTTTAAGAATTTCTATGTGTTATTGACTGGTTTACCTTGAAAACTTATTTTCAAAGTGAAAAATGAAACAGAAACCCTGGCACTGAGTCATATATTTGCAATATCTTGATTTGAAACGATTAACAGAAAAGGAGGCTGTTAATGAGGTTTTCTCTTCAGTTCAGTTGTTTTTGATATTTTGATATTTTGATATTACTCTTCTTTGGTATTACTCTTCTTATAAACTGATGACACTGATTTACTAAATTTAGTCAAAGAATCTCTTTGAAATTTCTAGTCCTATCAGCAAGGATCAATATCCTGTTTTTATTCCAATTTTCTTTATTTGTTAATTGCCTGCTTGTGGAGGATTCCATGCTAGCTGCTATAGAATGCTTCAGCAGAAGAAAACTGCATCCAAGACAAGGAAAATGACTTGCTCAGTGTCCTACAGATGATCAATGACAGGCCTTACACTCAACTAACTCAGAGTTCAACCTTCTGACCATTCCACCATGCTGTTTTTTTTTTCTCAGAAGAGACTAAATTGCATAATTATGTATCAAAGAACTTACTATATATGACTACTCATGGGTTTTTCATGTTTTCTTTATTCTAATGCTATTGGATCATAGTTGTGCTTAGCTCAGAATACTTCCATATCCAAAGCTAGAAGAAGATGGCCAAAGTAGAAAACATGTTGCTGTTGTTAATCCTTCATTTTTTAAGAGGACCAATGACATCATGGGGTGGTATCTTGACTTGTGCAAGAATTGGATTTAAGTGAGACAGAGCTGCATAAAGTCCTCAGCCTCACTCTCTCCTCTGGAATTATCAAAGTCTAGTGGTAAGACAAAACTCAAAACTAATGGTCATGGCCCAGGATGCAGTGGGTGAACTTGCCTTTCTAAATTAAGCTCTTTCCCAGGCCTATGACACTGCAGGGAAGAGTAAAATCAGGGACATAGTTATAGGGCATCAGTTATTAACTATGACATCATCTAAAAAAGTAGGAAGCCAGGGATAACTCATGACAATATTGCTAGACAAATACTGGAAACAAAGTAGTATTAGTTTAACTTGTTGACCTCTAAGGTTCATATTTCACCAATCTGATCGTTTGCTTGTTGTTGTTTCAGTCTTGTCTGACTTTTCATGATCCCATTTGGGATTTTCATGACAAAGACACTGGAGTTGTTTGTCATTTCCTTCTCCAACTCATTTTACAGCTGAGGAAA